>NC_088985.1:36820124-36830124 GCF_963932015.1 Anas acuta | reverse complement strand
GACCTACAGATGCCAAAATAATCTAAATTTATCGCTCCTTTTCTTATGGTCAGCTCAAGCCTCACCAATGAGAAGAGCTCCTCTTGCCTGTGGTGATCAAGATCTGGAAATTCACTGCACGAGGACTGCTATTAGACTGACAGCGATGCTGACAGGATCCCCATTGCCCTCCTGTACTCAGCAAAATATTGAGTCACCAGCACTGTGTCCTCAGGAACAGCCGTGGCTGTAGGAAAGTGCTTGTGCTGATTTTCTAGACCTGCAATGTGACACTGAATGGGGCAGCAGTGAGAAAATAGTCGCTCTCGTAGCCTAACTAAAGCAGGAATTTGTTAGAAGTCCAAGCTTTGGTGGGGTAGAAGACCCCGAAAGCACACACAGTGCAGGGGCTGGGCAGGTTTTTGCTCTTCCTGAGGGAGTAAAAACCCAGCAGCCTGCCCGGACCACCCCTGGATCCAGCCACGGTGCGTGTAAAGGCCGTGGTACTCCCAGTCCACAAGTTCACTGTTAAGCACATCACGATTCCTTGTACCAGACTAAAACTATAAGTGGTGAAGGAAACAGAGACAGCAGCATGAATGCAGAGGTGTGTGTAGGCCGATATTGTTGATGCACCTGGACATGAGGACCACAGGAGGTCTCTGGTGCAACCTCCTGCCAAAAGCAGGGCCAGCTCTGGGGCACCACGGGCTGCTCAGGGCTTTGTCCGGATGGGCCTTCAAAACCCCCAAGGATGGAGCCAGCACAGATGGTCCGGGACACTTCCAATGCTTGACTGTATATTAAATAATACTGCGAGCTGAAATAATCGTCCTCCTCCTCCAGCTGTCAAAAGAGGCACAGAAAAGGAGACAAGCTTAGCAGGACGCCTGGACGCGATCTCCTGCTCCTGCTCCCATGGCCTCATCAGGCTCAGCCCTGTTTGGCTGCTTTGGAAACCAGCAGGATAAAATTCTTCCCCTCTTTTTTTTTTTTTTTTTGGCCAAACCCGACTGAGAAGAAAATTAAGAACAGCTCACAGATGGGAGGGAAACTCACGGTAGGGCTGGCAGCACCCCAACCTGGCTGCTGCAGAAGTCATCTGCGCAGCGATGCTCCAGCAGCACAGGGATGGACGCGGGGAAGAGAAACCTCCCTCCAGGGACGGGATGGTGGCAGGCATCTGGGCAGGGCAGACCCCACACATTTACCTGTTGTCTACCTTATTTTTCACAGGAATGCCCCAAGCATTCACCCAAAACTTTCTCTTCCAGAAGTTAAGGATTTTCCCCCTCCTAGCTGCCAGCTTGGGAAAGAATGAGCGCAGTGCGCTCAAAATCCAAAATCAGATTTCAGGTGTCTCAGCTCAAATTTTCAGCCTGTAGCTTAAGTCTAGTCCCAGCACACAAAAATCAACTGCCTGTTTTTGCTGTAGGATATCTGAATTTTCCAACATCAAGATTAATGAATTTGAGGAGAGAGTTGTTCTTATCTGGCCCTCATCCTATCTCTGTTGACACTACATTTTTCTTTTCAGGTCTTAGAGAACAACAACAAAAAAAGAGTTGATTCCCCATAAGAAAGAAAGAAAAAAAAAAAGGTTTATGCTGCAGCATAAATCAAAGTAGTTTTAGGGCCTAGTAGAGAGGTCGAGATAGGGAGAAAAACAGAATTACTGCTCGCTGTCTATTCATAACACACACATACACACCAGAAATTTCAGCAGCTCCTTAAAAGACAGAATGAATCCTTCCCCGTAATGCATTCAACCATTCAGAGCCTTAACTTCCTAAAATATTTTTCTGCTTGAAGGAAATGTTTGTTTAGTGGATCAATGGTACCCCAATTAAGGAAATTTATCATACTGTTTATGCTCAATATATGTGGACAGTTTATTTTAATAGTTGTAATGTTTATTAAAGTCATAATCCACTAATAAATGTATTTTCATATGGGAGGAAAATAACTGTATTGTAAATTAATCTCTAAGAATTTTCCTTACAGAAATAAAACAAGCAGACTGACCGTGAAAGGCAGGGAACAGCCTGGGACAAAATGACTTCCATTTGGCCATGACAGTCATGCCCAGAGCTTACAGAATAAAAAAATACAAGTCAGTGCTTATTTCCACAAACTGAAGATCACTGTTTGCTTCCAAACAGCAATAATGGCAAAGTCTCAAAGAAGTCTTCGTTAAAGTCAAATGATGATGGTACGTAAAGAAACTGTCCGTGTGTTCTTCCACAAGACAGTAGCTTTTGCTAAGGTGATAGCCATAAGCCTCCAGAAGATACAAGTCTATTTACGATCATTAAAAGGTTACCGTGAGCATATTTCTTAGATACTTCACGCCTACGCAGTCTTTTGAATGGAAATTTTAAAAATCAGCATAACCTTTTACACAAGCACCGTGACCATATTAAAATACACCGGAAAAATGTACAAAGCTTGGGTTTGGAGGGCACACACGATTAGTGACAAACATATATATATATATTTTTTCATATTTCTGTCAAACAAACCACCAAACCCTCACAATTTGGCTCACGATGAGCTGGGTTTTTGTAGGAAATGGTTGGGGAAGCAGAGAGCTGCATCCCAGCCCAGCTGCCAGGTACGGGGTTGATGGTGGCTCACACCGTGCCTTGCTTGAGAACAGCCACGACAGAGCCCATCGCCCCCAAGTTCATTTCCCCAAGTTCAGTTATTCAGTTAGGCCAGAGTTTTAAATACATTGAATACTCTGAATTATGCATTTAAGCATTCTGAACCAAGCATCTCCTTTTCCATGCACTGCACACGCCTGATTGGAAAAGCTTTGTGGCTGAAAGCCGCTTTCTGACCAACATTGAGTCCACAACATCACCGATCCTGTAATGACAACGAAACTTCTCTATTTTAAACTGGGATTAGAGATGTGGGAATTGGAAAACATTTTGTGGAAATTGCTAACTTACATATGTGAGAATGGAATGAGGTTTTACTTCTGTAGAGTTCGGAAAATACTTTTTTCCTTCCTCATTTTTAGTAAGTGAATATAAATATTCCTAAATATCTTGTCCATGAGAGATGGGGGAAAAGAAAACCAGGCCTAATCCTGTTAGGAAGCAGGCACTGTACATCCCACAGAAATACTTCAGTTCAAAAATGGGTTGTTCAATGGGAATTGTGAAGAGCAAAAACCAAACCAAGCAAATTCCAGTCTCCACCCCAGTAACGTAAATAAAACCGATTCCCAGAGAACAATAAACTCATCTGTGTTTCACCCTGCCTGCTCTAAGACATCAGGTAGGTCCTTCCAAGTAATTTTAACAGGTAGCGCCTTCAAAATATTTATACCTAATTAAATGAGTAATGCAATAAAAACGCCTGGCACAAAATGAAAAACAAATTGAAAGTTGAAATCCCCTCCTAAATAATAATAAAAAAGACATGACAACCCAGGACATTCTAGCTGGCCACAAGTGTTTCTCAAAGATTTAACACAACATTTTAGAGCCAACTTGAAATTTCCTCACTTCTGATTACGTAGGTCAGACCGTGAGCATTACTGGAAGTAACTTTTCAGGTTTAACACTCAGCCAAATGAGAGTGGACGGCGGGTCTCTGCTGTGCTTGCAGTGCCCGCTGCTAAAGAGCAGCGAGGTGCTCAGCCCCTGCTAAATAAATCATGCCAGCGGCCCGCGAGCGAACCTGCCGCACGCCGTCCTTTCAGCCCCTTCCCCGTGAACGAGCGCGATCGTTTGGGACCTCCAGGGAGTTCAGGCAGGGATCTAACCCCGTCACGCTGCCAATACGTGGCAAGGCCTCTTCCATCTCCTGGCAAATGGATCTGGAAAACACACCAGGCACTCGGGGCTGCTCTGCCTGAGCATTTTCTGAGGGAGGACCCAAAATGAAAGTGAAGGATTTTACTTGATGCAGCCACAAGATCTAAAGCATATTGAACGCACTCATGTCACAACCATTTAAAATTAAACGGAGATTGCTGGCTACGCAACAGGATGTCTACAGAAAACCTGAATAATAAAAAGAGTCATCCTCAACAAGGAGGTTTATCCCTTAAGATACGGAAAGATAAAAACTGATTTTTTTTTTTGAAAATTTGCTTAAATGTGTGCTTTATTATGTCTGCAAGACCTTAAGACCATAGCTCAGCTCAGTAAGTACGGCACTAAGAAATTAATTAAATCCAAACTTCATACAGAGGGTCTCTCTGAAACCTGTCCTTCCAGAGCTCACAGATGCACACCAGAAACTAATAATATAAAACTCAACCGATGAATGACGTGCTGTTCACAAGGAGATTCCCCAAACTGGAGGAAGGCAAGTAGCACTCGTGTCTTTGAGAAGGAGGAGCTGGAGAACTAGAGGTCGCTCAGCCTCACCTCGAGGTGCTCCCCTAACATTTTAGTCACATTTCCTCAATTAGATCATCAAGAAACCTGAAATGCTCAGGATGCTCCTGTGTTAAGACCATTGGAAGGGCAAGGTTTTCTTCCAGTGCCACTGGAGAAGTGACCTTGGCACAAGGGTCGTGAAGACACCTCCTTGCTCCGATCACCACTCACAGTGCTGGCTGCCTGTCTGGGTATTGCTTTGCCTATAGCACCACTAACCGAAAACAGCCCCAAAACTATCCAGTGCCAGCAAATAACCCAGCCTAAGTGCTACAACGCAGCCTCCAGATACCAGTCCCCCCTTCAGCAAATGGCCACGAGGTACTTCTCATGGCCTGAGATGCTCTACAAGTATTATATAGAAAGATGAAAACACACAGTATTTTTTTTTTCTGCTAGAACTAACACATACAAGCCTGTAGTTGCAGTGTACAAATGAAAGATTCATATTTTCAATTTTATTCTGCAGCAAATAAGCATCATTAGTTCTGCAGCAGATACAAACTCGGATTGCAGGCTATTTAAGACAACCATTTTAGCTAGAAATGTATTTTTTGTATTTACCTTAATGTGAATGATGCAGTGTATAATAGGTTAGCCATATCTTGCTCATATTTGCATGACAAACAAAATTTTCCGCTTCAAGTCAAGCATTTTCCATTTCTAAAAACTGTTTTAGCTTAAAAAAACAAACAATTTGTTTCATGTTTCTAATTAGTAGCATGTAAATTGAATAATTGATTTTTCCAGCCATAAAAAAAATTGTACTCAGACTCACCAGATTTAAAGTAGTTGCAATTCCTTGCTGAAATGAAATCTTGTTATTCTTTTTTTTTTTTTTTTCCAAATTAGTTTCAAAATAATGTTTCATCTTGGACCCAGGCTTGCAAGAGAGACAAAAAATTTGACACCACATTCACGTCCTCAAGATGTTTTGCTCTCCATACTATAGAATACCTAAGAAGTCTCTAAACAGGTAACAAAGTGACCTCTATTATAACTCAAAGTCTTTTGATAGTTCTGGAATCTCTGTCCCTGAAGATGGGACTAGAGCTCCAGTTGTACAACCTCCAGGTAGGTTTGCCAAGTCGTGTTACCTGGATACTCTACTAGGAGGAAGGATATGGTTTCAGTCAACCAAGTCCACAAGGACAAAGAATACTAGAAAAGGTCTCAAAAGCATGCAACTGCCTCCTGATAAGAAATTCTAAAACTTGGTGGATATTTTGCATATCGGCATCTCAACTAGGTCTCAAATCTGGATAAAAATAAATAGCTCATCTCCACTCAACATCCCTTCCCTCTGTATCAAATAGTAATGTTGAAGAATTTTCCTATGCTTTCCCCAAAGCTAAAACGCTCATTTACCAGCCACCGCCTCCCATTAGCCATTTGCCAGGTGTCAGTCAACATGAGCTTTCCTTGTTGAAGGCATTTAAATCCAGAAATATTAAGATCTGTGTAATGAGGAAAAGCAAGAAGAGTGGAATGATGTGCATGTCCTGTGCCCCGTGCATAAACCCAACATACAGACAGACCAGTATTGTTTGCTCCGAAACGATCTCTGCCTTTGTCCCTTTGAGCATGCAGAACCTTGTATCACTTCTGTGGTCAGATATTTTTGCTATTCTTGATTAAGCATAAAACCGTATTTGGTAATCACTACTTTGAACATGCTAATAATGAAATCTAACTCTTCTTTATGTTCTAACATTTTTCTGTATTAAGTGTGAATTTTTATAGCATTTTTCCCCAACAAGACATCTTGCTTGTAAATAACACAACATTAAGTGTCATGATATAATTGATTTTCTAATGAGGTTTTCAAAAAGGATTATATTTTTGCTTGTCAGAAAATCTTTACAACAGAAATAAGTCCTTCCATATTTATTCCATATAAACTGAACTTTTTATTCCTACAGTGAAGTTGAGATGGATTAAATCACGTGGACTGCCATAAAACAGAGTATTGTATCAGATATTTTTATGTTTCTTCACATTTGTAAGTTGGACTGTGAAACTGGATGGAAAGTGATCCCTGCAAATTCAGGGCACGAAATCAGCCTGTGTCGAGAAAATATAACTCTGAAAGTATTGTGCATTTAGGTACAAACAGTACTGAGGTGAATTTAATGTAGTATACAAGGTGATGAGGTGGATACCAACCCAAAAGGGATCATATCCTTTTCTCTACAAAATAAAATTTACAAGTTCTGTTAATATGGAAAATGTTGGAGGAAATGCCTGATGAGAAGACAAATCAGTAGCGTAGGTACTGTTTTATGTTCTTTATATAATTTTGCCTGAACTGCTAGATCACTTTGGCTTCCTGGAACCAAGAACTTGTGTATGTGTTCCTGTAAAGTGCAAATACTTAACTTCAATGAACAGAAAACGGCGTTTATGCTACTGATGGAAAATATAACTTCTAAGTCTAATCAGTGTATAAAGTAACAGTTTGAGAAGTGTTTACTGGCAGCTTCTATTGGAAAAGGGAAAAACCCAATTCTATAGCCAAATGCTCTCTCTGTTGTTTTCTCCGTTGTTTCTCACTGCAGAGCACATTCTGCAAGATCAATCTGAAGAGCTGCTGAAAATTTCCATCGATTCCATCCTAAGTGTTGAGTCTGGCAGAGCTGACCCTGCTCAAGCGGGAGCCTGGACAAGAGTCTTCCTGAGGTCCTGAACCATCCCATGATCCTATAATGGTTTTAGATACGGGTAATATAATATCTGTGCTGTCCAAACACAAGCTACATCATTTCTACTGAGGATTTTTATACAAGTCATCCATTATTTGAAGTGATCTGTAACTGTTTGTGTTACGAAAAGAAGGCTCACACTTCCTGCAGGCCCAAGATTCAGCATCTACTGGTGGCTGAAAAGGAGGCAGAAAGATAGAAATACAAATGTGGAATGGGGGTAAAACAACAACAAAAAAGCTTCTAAAATATCACAATGAAGCGCTGCATTTCAAAACATCTTTCTTCTGAGTCCTTCGGACAGTCTTAGCATAGACAACAAACACAAAATATCATTTAAGGCTTTGAAATACTGTAGGGCAGTTCCACTCGTAGCTCCACTTTAACATTTCCGAGCAATGCGTTATTTATGAAGACAGACACACACACACTCTTAAGCTTGGATTTGCAATTTAGCATGGGATTTATAAAAGCACCAAAAGAGAGGGAGGGTGGTTAAATGAACTGAAGAGCACCACGATGTTTGGTTAGATCATTAACCCGCCACAAAGAGCTTCCAGCAGAGAGAAGCTGGATAAGCCAGAAACTCCTGCATGGTGAACGACAGAATTCCTTCACGATTAGGAAGTTCAAGTACCACAGCTAGCAGACAGGTGTCTGTTTGTTAAATTTGATGGCTGCTGTGTGTCTGCCACAGGGCTCCCTCACAGGCCGGGTGTGATGTGGGCTGTGCTTCAGAGGTGGGCGCCACGGCCTCCCCATGCCCGCTGGCCTGGGCCCGCAGGAGCATCATCACATCACAGCCCAGGCTGACACCATCCATCAAAATGAAACATCACCAAAGGAAAGGAAAGGAGGAAGGACTTAACAGCATGACCACATCTGCCTTATTTTTAAAGGAAGCAAGGGAAAAAAAAATAATAATAATATCCAGCACACAGAGAAGCCTTGCCTCTATGGGAAATGTTTACCCAAGCCCCTCACCACATGAACTCTTCTCTGCTTTATCCAGGCTCTCTGCCAGGATGCCCTGGCCCATTTCTGCTCCTATGTTATGTGCTGCTGGCCGGTGTGCTCCTTGCCTGGGGCAGCAACCCCTTGGCTGGACACCCCTCGTCCTGCTTCAGATCTCTGCCCCTTACATCTGCCCTTCCACTTCCAAAGCGTGTCTCTGTGCCAAAAACATTCACGATTCCATGGATGCTTTCACCGTGAAATACAGGAGAGCCGTAAGATGACTTTGTCACAAACCTAAAGCGGGTTTTTGGAAGTGGTGCCTGCTTTCGCCTCAGTCCGATGATGTCTGGCACGTTTGAAGGGCACAAATGTGATGATAATGATAAAGGGGTGTAAGCGTAGTACTCCGAGCATGAAGGCAGGATTAAACAACACTCAACCCCTGGCTGCCTGTGGCTGTACCTAAATCCAGGCTCCCTCAGATGGAGGGCAGACTCAGCCAGAGTCGAATTTTTGTGCAGCTATTCTTCTGACAGACCAAAGAAATGGGCGCCAATAAAAAAAATATAAGTCTCCTTGATTTGGCCACTATCATCAGCTTTTCCATGACGGCTCTTGCATCTGAGCTTATTGTCACGGCGACCTGGGAAGGCGAGGCGATGCTCGCTGCACATGCGGCAGCAGCAGCTCTGAAAAGCAAACACTGCTCACCACCCCCGTCATGCCTCCGCTTCTAACTTGTGCTCTCCAAAACTATTTTTCAGCACATCTGGGACTGGCGAGTCGACCCATCAGGCCCCATTTCCTCTCTCCGGAGGGCGGTTTTGCTCCCTTTCTTCCTCTTCCGAGGAGCCCCGGGGGACGGCCGGGCGGCAGGCAGCTCACCTGGCTGTCAAAGGCGCTTTTCTACCCACTGTACTGGAACCCGGTCCTCCCTCCTGCACCACTGGGGCCAACGCGGAGCCGTCGACATCCAGCCCTCCTCTGTCCTCTCTGCCATGGCTCTCACCGAGCGCTGCATATGAAAGCCACAGTCCATGGCTACAGGGGAAAAGAAAACGCAAAAAAAGAGACAGTAGCTAAAAGCTACCTTTTTTTTTTTTTTTTTTCTTTTTTGGCCTCCCCCCAGTAATCTTCACAAAACTTTCCTTTTTCTTCTGTCTCACTTTAAAAAGCCTTTTCATTGTGAAACTATCGGTTTGGTGGTATGACAGGTTTTTCATTGTCTATCCCTCATTCTGACCTTTCTGCCTCTCCCAGACAGATGATAGTGTCTGCAAGCTAAAACGTGCTTTTTTCATTTTTGTTTTAATCTGGCCAAGCATTTTTTACCCTTCTTTATTGACATCTGCTTATCCAGTTCTTAAGTACAATCAAACTAGCACTCTTTTCCATTTTTGATTTCATCTTTTTCCTAGGTCTCATCTGAAAATGACTGTAGGAGGAATTCCATACTCAGAGCACCACTCCCGTCGTGGTACCATGAGGTTTCCTGCCCATCTGTGGGATGGATCCTGTGCACACAATCCTCAGCTAGCTCCCCGTTCTCCTTTTCTTAAAGAAAATGCAATTAAAAAATAACAAAAAAATAAACAGTCACTATTTTTACATGATTTGTGGTATTAACATTAACCAAAACACCGGTTTAATTACAGATACAGAGATACAGTAGGAGGAACCATGCTGCTTGTATTTTAGCATGCAATATGCTTCATATAGGTTAGTGCAATGTAAACAGAAAAATGTTTCCTCAGATGAGAATGTTTGCTACTCAATATTTGTGACTAAGGATATGACTGCATATGGTAATTAACGCATAACTGTTTAGTTTAACCATGCAGTAACAGTCTGTTTTGTTACATTTATCTCTACTGTTAGAGTTTCTTTGAAATGTTTTCTACAAGATTAAATGTGATCAAAATATCTTTTATATATCTTTTATCTCCAACCTTTTCATTTTTT
>NC_088985.1:36792624-36815124 GCF_963932015.1 Anas acuta | reverse complement strand
TTGCTGTCAGTCTGTGCTCAGTACGATGAAACCAGCAGTGTACATTAGACATTAAATTATATTTCACCATGGATGGGTCATGGCGCTGTGCTTAAATAAAACTGAGGAGCTATAACCATGCTTTGGCAACTGGCAGAGCTGCAGGTTTTCATCTAGACTTTAGCCACTTGCCCAGTACTGAGTTCGACAATTATTTCTGTTTAACAAGACCACAGATTTTTATGTATATATATATTATTATAGTACATATTATAAAGAGCAATTACGAAAAAATCCAGTTTTAAAATCCAAGTCAAATTTGAGGAGCTATTTAAGAAATAAAGCTCAGATCCGCAGAAGGAAGAAGGGCCTTTTTACGTGTTTATCTTCACCTGCCCCAAGAGCAGTTCCTAATCCATGGCCAAGGATATCGTGCCAGTAGATGCCGTTGGCCACTCAGAAGCCAAGGCTGGAATTTCACAAGCAGCCTATGGAACAGTGGTCTCCAAATCCCATCAGCCTGGGTATTTATCCTGCTAAATTGCTTTAAAAAGCAACGAGGCAAACAAATCACTAACCTGCATTATCAGCTCTTCCTCGTTAACAGCGTTAAGGTTTTGAGTTCCTCTCTACCATTTAGACAAGAACTATTTATCCTACCTACAGAACAGCCCCAGTGAAACCAGTTATTTTATCAAGACAACAGGGCAGGACAGTGCCCCAGAGAGGTACAAAAGGGCAATACTTCCAAATTCAGCTTTTAATTAAAAGTGTTCAATTTACACAGGTCAATCTGAAGTGCATTTTTTCCCCACTTTTCTGTGAGCCCCATGTTCTGCTCTGAAGCAAAATCTGCAGCTCGGGGTTTCCTACGGAAGAGCACCGAGTGTGTCCGCTGCTTCCAGGAGCAGAGCCAGATCTCTGCTCTGCCTCCTCAGGATATTTTATCCTTCTCCAAATTTTCTCACTGAGAGGTCATGACACTCAAAAGCAATGTGACCAAAAGCTGTATTGTTTCAAAACATTTCAAATGTCTGACTTCTACTAACCACCACTCTGTATCTTTCTGCTGAAATGATGTTCTCTGCTCCCACAAGCGTCCACAACTGGCAGCTCCACTAATAAAATGAGAGTATTTTCAGTTCAGTCCCACCGATGCTCCAGCACGGACTGAGAAAGCAACAGGAGAGGGCAACACAAGTATTTTCCAGCCCTCTAAAGCATGGAACATCACCACTCACAACATCTTAACCAACAGAAACGCCAGTGGAGGCTGGGGGAGCCCCTGTGAGATGTACCTGCTCACCCCGTCAAAAGTGAATGAAATGGGATTTTTAGAGAGAAAGAGCAAGAAAATTGCCCTGAAATAAAACAAAAGGGCTGCCAGAGCCACCGCAGGCATTGCTGTGCTTTATCCCTCTTGCTCCAAACGCCTCCTCTGCACGCTGTCCCGCATTAGCAGCACGCCGGCTGCTCCCTTGTAAGACAAAAATTTTAAGTCACACAGAAAACAAGCTTGTTTACTTGGCATTAATTAGAGCAAATAAGATAAAGCAGTCAGCTAGTGAGATTCCTTCATTTTATCACTGCTCTTGTTTGACTGTTGACAATCTCTGTGGGGTTATTCTGTATGTCTATTGCAAAATAAATCATATTTTAAGTTATCACTTCTGGTTCAGGTTTTAATTTGCTGGACTTCATTTGGGAAAAAAACACGCCTTTTCTCCCTCAAACATTTGCAAAGCAATAATTAACGGGATGCCAATATTTCAGTCCTAATGACTATCTAATCTTAGTGGTGCATGTATAGAGAATTTTAATATTTCATAATATTTTATTTCAGTTGCACCAGACTGAAGCTGCAGCTGAGTTTATCCACAGATTAAATTGTTTTAAATCACTGAAGTAAAAATATTACTTCATTTCTCTGTCTTTTCTTGACATTGCAAAATTAAAAGAGTCACTCATTTTTAAAGATCTGTGGGGAAAAAACGCTCTCTCCTATTTTGCTGGGTAGCACGGCATCCTGGCGGAGCCTCCCACGTTACAAGCAGCAGCTCCCAGTCTAGCAAAGGAAACCCCACAGCAGGTTTCTGCCCGAGTCCTGTCCCCACTGTGATGCTGTGCCAGGACCAGCGGTGCCAAGACCTTGCTGCAGCTGGAAACCTACCCGAAGTGAGGGGCTTGAGGAGGTGGAAAACTCTTGCACAGGGGTGTTGGAGAGCCTTGGCTGTCCCTCTCCCAAATCCTCACCCTGCGAGGATGGAGAGCTGGGACCACAGCTCAGTGACAAGCGTGGTCGCACAGGTTCACCTTGAACTGCAGGACAATGAACCCAGCTCTTTTCTGCAGGTTTCTCCAAACGTAACAGCACCAAATTGAAATTTTCTGAACTGCATGACAACAAACCTTTGTACCCATTAATTTCCAGTTCTGAGATATCTGTTCCGTATGAAAAAACATGTTACTGCATAATAAAGCTTGTTACTAAAAGTATTTAATATTCATAATGTTTTAGTAAGTAGCAAATTCTCATTAAAACAACTGTGGTGCTTGCACCGCTGGTTTCTACGAGTCTTCACTTAGCAAGAACAATGCACCGAAATACTACCGCAACGTCTTTGTTTGCAGGAAGAATAAACTCTTGGTAAGGTATTTATCGTGATAAGCGCATTGTTTGCACTTTGGCACCAATGCCACTCCACATTTCTGCAGCACACAAGTAACAGCACAATGAAAATAAAGTTTTAATTATTTAAGCCTATGTACCCATACACACAAACGCATATGCCCACTGTCTCGGGCCAGTACCATCACATTGATCCACGGCACTGCCGGTGCTGGTGCAAGACATGGGTTTTGCTGCACCACAGTAGAGGAGGTTGTTCCTTAAAAGCAATACTGGCAGCATTTCACTAAAATATTTGTTGAGCATTACTCATGGCAAAGTCCAGTTATGGATGTAAACAGCACACAGGACTGCTAAACGTAAATGTTGCCCCACTCTGGCACCTCCCTCCTTACTTTGCAGCTTCTTGGAACACCTTGTGGCATCCCGGTATGATCTGGCTGAGGCACCAGTGCTGCTGGTGACCCCGTTGTGCCCACACAAACCCTCCCCACGAGCACTGCTTGAGGCCAGCCCTGAGGACAGCTCATCCAGGGATGGCCTCTACATCACATACCGCATCAAACGGATTTGGGTCTGCTTCCAAGGACAAGCAGCAGTAAGGGCTGCATGACATAGACGCAGGTCACCCGTGGGATCAACTGGGCACTGCCAGAGGGGCACAATCACCCCAAATTTCAAGTCCACACCTCAACTTTCTGAAGCCTCAATGCATACTTTAGACAGCCAAGACCATCAAAATATAGAGTGAACTTTCAGCAATAAAAATAGTTAAGAGCACTTCTAACAGTGAAACCACAGGATTTTGCATTACGTGTTGACTGCATAAAATCATTAAGATTTAATTTAATTTATACCAATCAGCCCGAGGTGAAGGCGCATGAAATTAACTTCACGGAGTACATTCTGTATTTTATTATGCAATGTACCTTAAAAGCTGTATTAATATATCCATGTAGTTGACAGAGATGAGCCAACTCCCTAAATTAAGATTAAAAATTTGTGTTTCTTTATATACATATATACACGAGCATTTAACTCTTTCATTCATGTTGCACGAAATCATCTACAAATTATTATTGATCCTAATAGTTTATTAAAGCTTCACGAATAGTTAGATAATTATCATAAACAAACCTTATCGATGCCTCAGTACTTTATATTGAAACTGGTTCCAAAATCCTAGCTGCCAGTACAGCAGCTCCTTGCAATACATTAAAACAGCGAACAGTTAGTGACCATCTTTGACAGCTCATGGAGAACAGACGAGATCCCAGAGGATCTGCAAAGATGGGGAAAAAAGAGACAGGAAGAAATTATAGACTAGTCAAACTTTGATATTGGGAGAGATAATGGAACAAATTATTAAAATATTTATAAGCATCTCAGGTTCATAAGGTTATAAACCACCAAACAAATCTAATCTTCTTCTTTGACAAGATAATTGGCCTCATGGATAAGGCGAGAGCAATAGGGGCAATATATACTGACTTTAGGAAGATTTTTATATACCTTTGCTGATGACATTCTCATAAAAGAGAGGGAAATACAATCTAAATTAACAGAGTTTAAGGTCAAGGCCAAGAAAAGTTTTAAAAATTTAAGCAGAACTCCTTACGGCAAAGACTGCAAGGGAAACAGAACCTCGGTGTGAAACCTTGTGTTCTGCACTGATGGAAGCTGCAAGTCCCAGGACACGTTTCAGGTGGCAATGGGATACACCCAAATAGACCGGCCCCTTCAAGTATTGGTTGTCAGACTGCGATGGCATTGCTCCTCTAGATTCTGCAATGTGTGGTTATATCTGAATTGTACCCTAGTTTTTATTAATGATTTGATTAGCGACTGTCCTTATAATGGATAACAAGCTGGAGTACAATCCAACCAGTTTATGTGAAACAATCAGAAGTTGAAATTATTTTGACAAATAAAAAAAAGTCCAAGCCAGCACGATAAGAGAGTCACGATCAAATGGAGAATGCAACCAGTAAGAAGAGAAAATCAATTACACGCACACTAAGAAAGGGCTGTTAAACAACTAGGCAGCGGCAATTCAAAACAGCCCTGGGATCTGTATTGGGCTGCAAACTTAATCCAAGCTGACAGTGCCATACCATAAGAAATAAGGTAGGTCTTGGTCTGGGATGTATCAGCAGGAGGATCTCATGCAGAACATAAGCAATTATCCTGTTGTACGCAGCGGCGAGGCCCCCCGGAAGCGCTGTGCCCAAATTTTGAAATTGCACACTGCGACAGAGCCATCGGAGGCACGGGGTAAAGACAACGATGAGAAGAGGATAGGTGTAGATAAGAAAAATCAACTAACGCTCCTTGCCCGATTTACTTGTAGTTATATGCCTCAAAAATGAGTCTTCCAAGACACTGTTTAGCAATGTTTATACAGGGGGCTGATTGATTTCCTGACTCTTCGCTAGCATATGAAGAAATAGGACTGATCTGGAAGGCGAGACTTTATGTGGGCATTAAGACACTTTTTCAAAGGATTTTGTAAACATATGCAGCTTCCTAGGCAAAAGTCAGGGTGAAGTAAGTGTGCCAATCCTGAGGTCCACCCAGCTCAAAAGTGTCACTCTGGGTTGAACAAGATGATTTCCAGAGGTCTCTTCCAACTTCAAGTGTTCTGTCATTTTTGTTGTTTTCTAAGATTTTTGCTTATTAACAATTACGAAGGATACAGGCATCATAAAAACAAGAGTATCACAGAATCATGAAAGGGCAGAAAATGTTCTTTGAGGCTGAGATTAGAAAATCAATGGAGGAAGAGCAATGGTCTGGTATCTGCCTCCAGCCAGAGTACGGGCTCAGAGGGAAAACTTCCCTAATGAAATTCAACACAAAGTCCTCCTCTTTAATGCCTTAACTAGGCATAAATTAACCTTTTATTCCTATCTGGTCACAGTGGAACTTTAGGATAAGGTAATGTTCCAGTATTAATAAAATTATGAATGGAATTAGTTATTTTCATATTTTTCACATCTGCACCTATTAACCTACCACCAACACTGCCTATTGTTTCTGGAGATATTTTCAATTGTTTTATATTGGTACTTAACATTTTTTTTCCAGAGGAGGTGGTAACTCCTGCGTAACAACTTGAGCCCACTGAAAATAGGCACATTTTTCTAGTTAATCTCAAAACCTTTGGTAGTCTGTAGACTTGAAAAAATCTGTGCATCCCATGCAGAAAAATCACCAAGCTCCTATAGGGAACTTCTTCATAGTTGAGGTCTGTGGAGGCAGCATCTTTAGAAAACTTTTGCTGTTGACAAGCAATCACTTTGTTAAGATTGCTTATAACAGTAACAGGACATTAAAATACACACATAAAAAACCCAAAGGCTAACGAGATACTTATTTCCACGTCACCTGAAAATGCCCAAGGCTTCCTCACAAAAATAAGCTTTATTACTAATTTTATTTTATTTTATTTTATTTTATTTTATTTTATTTTATTTTTTTCTGATAAGATAAATTCAGTATCAGAAAGGAAACATCTCAATGTTCCTCTGATTCATCTGACTCCTGCTCAGTTTCTGAACTAGTGAACAGTTTTGGAATATTTGCCAACGGAATCCATCCTGATTCATCCAAAATTGACCTTGTGCAATAAATATTAGAAATACTGCCCTATAAACATGTTTTTGAAACTGCTTGGACAGAAGGAAATCAGTGACATTACTCTTCAGTGACAAAGGACTTTGCTCCAAAATGATTAGCTATAACTGAAAAAAGTAAATAAAAAATCATACATGAAAAGCCAGAACTTAACCATTTCCAGCAACATTATTCCAATCAGCAGGTGCAGCAGGGACGGGAAAAAAGCTGTTTTGAATTAAAACGATATGCTTTTTGGTACAAGCTGTATGCGAGGTTCGAGTCAGGCCCCATGTTTCAGCACAGAGACTTCGGAAGGTGCAATGAAGTGCGAGTCCTGTCCTCACCACACAGAGTAAAATGTCAGCAGGATGGGAGGGGTCTTGAAGTACCATAAATAAGCAATGTGCCCCAGAGGTGATAAATATTCAAGGTTTTTCCCCCCTGAAATCTCTGCTCCAGACCTACAAAGCACTGCCAGCCCTGATCGCGGCGTGGACCAACCTCTGAGCTCCTGCTGCCTACAAAGGAGAAAGCGGTAAATAGTCATGGACCCACACTGCCCGTGCCCCCGGATGCACGAGGAATCCCTTTTTCATATTTTAACGCCGGGAAGATCAGTGCTGACTGCACTGCTATCTCCAGACGAAATACACCGGGTAAGTTTTGCATAGGCCAGGCTTGGAAGTTGTGTGCCAGCTGCCAGCGCTTGCGCGGAGGTGGCCAAGGATGCGCGACGGCTCACCCACGGCACATGTTAGGAAGGTCTGCTCTTATTTAATGCACTGGTTTTTAATAAAACATACAAAAAAAAACAACAACAACAAAAAAAAAAAAAACAAAAAAACAAAAAACACGTTTGTAAGAGCATTGCAAATAGAATTTAGATATTTAAGGAAATTCAGAGGGGTGTTTTTTCCTTTCTGGCTGAGGCAGTGGAGGCATGACGGGCATACATTGCATCTCCAAAGTAAGTCCTTCTCCCTCAGCTGCCAAGGGGACTTAGTGCATATGCACAGGGGGAGCATATGGGGGACCCGCGGGTGCCAGGCTGCAGCCCCCAGCTCTCAGACAAAAACGAATAGCTGGTTGTAATTACAAACCAGGATCCTCACAAAGAGCAGTTGGGCTAAGAGTGGTGTAAGCAGCCACCAAGGCCACGTCAACACCAACCCTGACAGGTAATGGGGTAATTCACAGGAACACATTACGCTTCATGAGAGCACTTTATTTAGTAATGGATATCTACTGGTCTCTGCATGGATCGTATTACCCTGGCTCACAAGAAGCTTCTCTAGTCTATCAACCGTGTTTTCGCACATACCATGAAATATTTCTACTTTATATGGTCCATACTTGCACTTTATATTTAATACTGAACAGTCCAGTAAATCCATACTGCAAACGTACGGTCTTTTTACAGTGTGTTCCGAGAGGGAGAAGACAAACAAACAGTAAAACAAATTAACCTTTACGGGCTTGACGGTTCGAGTAAAGCCAAAAATATGTAGTATTAAAGGCAGACTCGCTGTGCAGGCACCGAGGGGGCTTCGGATCCCGAATTTGCCGTGTTTCATCTGGGAGGACGGGCTGGTGTCTCTCCTCCCTGCTACCCACGCCGTACACCAAAGAGCTCCGCGCTGCATGAGCCGTGCAGCCGTTCCACTTGATGTTGCACAAATGCAACTTTTAAATTGCTCTTCAGAGCAGTCCCCCGGCAGCCGCTGACCTGCTGCAGCAGATCAAAGCCCCGCGCCCGCGCGGGTCAGCCCCTTTCATCCGGGCTGCCAGCACCGGTGCCGATGTACCTGCAGCTCCTGAGGAGGGCAGATGAAAGCGCTCTGCAGCCACCCCAGCAGCTACACGGGGTGCATATAGAATTAACGATGGTTAATTAAGGCTCGTATGGATATGCTATGGCAACGAAGATGCACGGGAACAGCTCATTAGCCACGTAAGACGCAAACTATAGTAATGCATAAATTAAGGCAATGCCTTGAATAAAAGACTTTCTTTCCCATTTGATGTTGCACTTCTTCCTGATAAGCAAATGGACTTCTGTACAAAACTGTGGGCCAATTTCCTGACCACTACCTTCATAGTTTAAAGGAATTAAAAACACTGACAAAAAAAAAAACAACAAAACAACAACAACAAACAATAACCCCCCAGCAACTACAACTGCTTTATTCCCATGCTTGCACTGGCATCAGAAACCATATAGCATCTGTTCCTTGTGCAATTACAACTGAAAAACAAAAACTTCAGTCCTTCCTTGTTAACAATTTTTGCTACTTCTACCAACACATCCTTGCCTCGACCTGAATCGCCGTCCCCACCTCCTGAGTGCATCTGCCTCTTGAGAAAAGGTGGGTGCACGGCACCACACTGCTGCGAGGGGAAGGAACACAGTGCCTAGCACATGAATCCACAATAAAAGATGTTATATTTACTATTAAAAAGCTCCTGAAGTCTGAAAACTCAATTTAACACATTTAAATTTCTACGGAGTTTAAAAAAAAAACAACTGTTTTAAATAAGAAGTTTTTACTACAGCTTAGTGCTAGCTGCTAGCAACATGTATTTGTTCTTGTCCAGAACAATTCAAGGAAAGAACTGCTCGTGTTAATAATCCTCATTTTATCTGCATAAGCTGTTAAGACCACTTCAATTGTTTTCCAATCAGAGAAACTATATGAGCTAGATATCAACTGACATTTTGATTTTGTGGTTAAAAAAATGTTTTCATATTTCCTCCTTTCTAGTTGTCTGTTCAATATACCTAGCCATAAAATACATCAAATATCCTAATGATAAATTCCGCCCCAGAGCGTGTATTTCTGTGATTCAGGAAGAGAGGAGGAGCACTTCTGCACTGCCTGGATTTGCTTGTTTGTTTGTTTTTTGCAAGAGTTAGCCTTTAAGTCATTTTTTCTTTTTTTTGCAGACGCAGAGGCTAAAGCATTTTCTGAAAAGGAGAACACGGTAACAAGGCTCTGCAAACCGGCTCGTATGAAGTGCCTGAGAGCACATCACAGGGCGCCATGTGCCGGTGAGATAAATATCGGTGCGTGTGTACGCGCATAGATCTGTGCACGCACACGCCGAGGCGCTTCAGGCTGCCGCGGCGCGGAGGTGAGAGCCTGGCGTCCCCGGGGAGGCGCGAAGGCTGCGTCAATCACAGCCAGCCTCCTGCCAGAAAAGCCACTTAGTGGCAGCTGGAAAGGTCACATCAGAAACACAACTTCCATCTCCACCAAAAGCCATCCCGTAAGGCTTTACAAATATTTGGAGTGTGATTCTCCAAATATGATTTGTCAAAACAACACAGTGTAACAACAATACGCCTAAAGAAAGCCTCTCTATAAATAGCCTGCTAGGGAGAAAAATGTTTACTTTATTTGCTGCATTTGAGAGCGAGGTAAAACCTAAACAAACTTTCAACACGAGCTGAGTTTACATATTTAAACTTCAACCGTGCCAAAGTTGCAGCCTAACTGGCACCAAAAACCCTAACAGAAAAGTCATATATTGACAAAACACACAGTCATAATAAAACCACATCCAGTTAATAACTTTGAAAACTAATGTTAACTCCTAGCACAATAGAAAAGTCTTCTTAAACGCAATAAAGCAGTGATATAATTTACTCTTAGCTCCTTTTCAAAACATTACTCTCTGCCCACAATCACATTCAGATTACAAAATTCCTTTTGTAGTTTTCTCCTAGCTGTGGGAATAAAATAAACCACTTAGATGACAGTAAAGTGTCTGTAAAATATATAACAGCAATAACTCCTGGTGGAAATGTGGCAGATATTTATACAAGAGCTAAAGCATGAAGCATTGTAAAAAAGGCTAACATGAAGGGTGTTTATTTTTAGAGGCCTCTTCCGGATGAGATCATGCGGTTTGAGGAAGCCTTTTGTAAGAACCCTGGTTTCACAGGTTTGTTCTTATATTCAATATGAGGTGTCAAGCGCTAAGTGCTGGGTGAAGACTTAACAGCCCCGTACCACCAGCACACGTGCTTGCTTAAAAATTTGGCCTGCAATGTATGCCTGATTGGGATATACCTGTTCTATTGAAGAAAAAAATCCGAGCAAGGTATTTGACATGGCCTCACACGGACACACATACACATTTTATTCCTGTCCTGCAGCGAATTCCATCTTGGTGGAAGCGAATGGATAAGGAATTGGGCAAGATTTTGGTAACAACAGCTAAAATGTCTCGCAAGAAAGCAAATTTGGCAGCCTGGAAGCAAGATGCAAAATGCTTCTCTCTCTTGCTAAGAAAAGGGAGGACAACAGCAGCTAACAATAACCTGCCTTAATGACAACTTATTTACATGTTGTTTAACATGTAAATTAAGATAACAAATAATAACATAAGGAATGGTATTTATGAAACATGATGTCCATCTTGCTTGAGTGAGTTCAATGTGGTTGAGGTATCATGGAGAGAAGGATGCTTAACAGCTTACCCCCTCAAAAAAATCTGATTAAAAAGAGAGCAATCAATTTTTTTCTACTAATTTAAAAGATCTCTACAGAAGGCCACACCAGTATGGCTATTATGACCATGAATGACTACGTGGGGAGTTAATCTAAGTGAGAAGATATGTTAAGACCATGAAAAAAAAAAAAAAAAAAGTAAAAAACCAAACAAGTAGCAGCAAGTCCTCCAGCACGAACATGGGAGCTGGCTAACTGGTGCAACGCAAGGACCATTGCCGTGGCCACGTGAAACCATGCTGTTCCTTCATCCCACCTCACTAAAATCAGCCTTCACCTGGAGACCGCAGTCAGATCCTGCTCACAGTGACAGGAATTAGCAGGGTTTTTCTACGACTGGAGAACAAATGCATTAATTTGGATATATAAAAAGTTACATGAAATTTAAGGTAGGCCAATGTAAATCAAATGCCCTAATGAACGGAGCCCTGGATGGCCACATTATTATGGGCGTTATGGGGAATGTACCCTTTAGCGTGTCACTGGTTACATCTTTTCAATATGTTTAAATATGTTCTCACAGAATTTAACCAATTGTTTAATTCCTTGACAAAAGAAATTAATCTAGATCAAAAAGCTACATTTTTAAAGGTGAAAAAAGAGAAAACATTGCTGTATCCCCTACTGCAAATGCACACCTTCCTGCAGAATCAATGGCACTTCATTTTGTTTAGGGCTTTTCTTCTTGTTTTTTTTTTTTTTTTTTTTTTTTTAAGTGTTTGTTTTACAAAGCAACATCGTTTTCAATGTTAAATCCACAGGGTCATTGAAAAACATATCAAAATGTTTTTAATACCACAAAATTTGATCACTCTGGTCAGGAATATGTGTTGGGCTTTGGCACACTCCAGCCCTGATTCATGGCATCAGCCTGGCAAAATGCCCCATCTTCCTGACAGCATTGCTTGCCTCAAACCTAGCGATCATGCCTCTCTCCTGCCCGTACCAGCTTCACTCCAACATGAGTGAACTCATGCACACATCTGTGTCAGCCCTGGAAGATTGGTTTAGCACAAGGAAATCACAAGTAATTCAGAAGGAATGAAATAGCGTGAGCTACTCTGCTAAGCTTGACAACGTACAGCGTGTTAAGCTTCTTTATTGCGTTTAGAAGTTCTAAAAAGCATTTGGTGTAAAGTGATTCAGGAACAGTTTAAGTTTATATAAAGTAGTAAATATACCTCGTGACAATTATCAGAGTAAAATCAAGGTTTATCTGCAAGAACGGGTCACGGACACTCAAAAAAGCAATTCCTTTAGATTTCTATAAGCAAGGGGTTAAGTAGCAGAGCAAGCCTTCATCCTCTTCATACGACTTGGTGACAACATGATACATAATCTCAGATGCTAACAGATGTAGAAAGCCCTAAGGATCTGTATTATTGCAATTGTTGAAAAAAAGTAAATCTTAAGTTAATTTCTGAGGAAAAAAAAAAAAAAAAAAAGAATGTTTTCCATACTCAAAATTATTTGGCAGACTTGACTGTAGATTATGAATACTTCTAGTTGACCTGATATATTTCAATGAATGAAGTGCTTGAGGAAATCGTCTGGCAGAATCTAATTACTTCACTTCTTTGTTTATCTGTATACAAGTCTTTGAATTCGAATGAGAAGTTATTACTAGTTTTACTGCCTAGGACCAGTTGACATTATAAAAAGCTAAAAAAAAAAAAAACAAACAAACAGAAAACATCCATGGTGGTTGACAACACATTCAGATTTAGTTTAGGTGAGAACAAACTGCTCTAGTTTCAGGAGAAACAGAAATTAACGTCAGGTCCCTTGTGGGCCAGGAGCTGCTTCAGCTCTGAGCGTCTTACACGAAGGAACATAGGTGTCTC
Organism: Anas acuta; assembly: GCF_963932015.1. Taxonomy (NCBI): domain Eukaryota; kingdom Metazoa; phylum Chordata; class Aves; order Anseriformes; family Anatidae; genus Anas; species Anas acuta. The sequence goes on along the minus strand of NC_088985.1, from coordinate 36,802,540 downwards.
AGCATTAACACAGTCTGCTAATCGAAAGGGTTACTTTAATTGAATATACACATATTCTATACATAATCGGACTGCTGATCATTTTTTCAGTTACAGCTATTCACGAGCAGAAGTTGCACCCCACCTTATACCTCCTCATGCCGAGGACACTGATACATCAATCTGATCTGAAATCAAATACATTAAAAGATCTGAAATCTTTTCTTTGGGTCAATCCCGTGCCCTGTCCTGCTGCAGAACTAACTAACTGCCTCTACTAACAGCACTAGCAGGAATGAAAATTTGTAATAACTTCCAATAGCTAAAAAGGTTTGCAAAGCAAGATATGGGCAAGACCGTGGTTCTTAATTTAATGGCAGAATACCTCTCATAAAATGCCTGTTTTTCTGCGACACGTTGATAACCATTCCTGAAACACTGAGGGGGGAAGGAGGGGCTCGGGAGGGCACATTTGCAGCAGTACCTACAGCGATTCAAGGTGCAATTCCAGTTAACAGTAATTGGAGCTGTAGATACAATCTGAATAGCGCTGGGTAAAAACATACCCCGAGGAGCCATAAGTCTAGCAGCCAAATGTAAATACTGAGGGAGTAACTTCAGCCCCCGAAGACTTTACACCTACAAAATGTTCTACCACAAGTTCTCCATGGCCAAAAAACACCATTAGGCTTTTCAAGCATAATGACACCTCACAACAAAAGCAATGTGTGGCAAAAGAAATGAAGGAAGCTGTTGGTAGGGAACAATACAGACACAATCCCCTAATTAAAGCAAAGGAAAGGGGATATTTAAAAATATAGCTGAATTAGTCACCTCATAAGTTTCAGTGCACACGTTTTACAATCTGCAAAAATAATTTTCTTTAAGTTTTTCTGCACGTTATTTTCAAAGTCATTTTACTGTATTTAAACCATCATGCTTTGGAACCACACATAAGCTTTCTGCATAAAATATCACCTTATCTCTGTATACGCAAACTATTTTAACTCCCTAGAGCTATTTAGCTAACCACTTGCTGTGACCTCTGAATTCTTATCCTGAATTATATTTTTATGTGCTATATAAAGGTACTGTTATGTTACTGTTTTTATTCCAGGTGCCAAAAAGGACAAGTTTATTGCCAACTGCTTGCTCTATGTCTTTTTTTTTTTTTTTTCTTAATACTTAACTCACCCAGCAGTCTAATTTGTTTTTAATTCACACGCGAATGGCTTATGAAAAAAAAAAACACATCTAGTATGAAGGAAAAAAAATAAACAAATCAGTAATATTTAGAGGGGGGGGAAAAAATCAACACCAGAAACATTGCCCTGCTGGCATGACTGAAAAGCACTGTATCAGCACACAGAGGTGCTCTTCTTTACATGTTGTGGACATGCTATTTGTACGTCATCTGAAGGGTGCTGTCAGAGCACGGTGCCTATCACAGGGGCTCTGCAGCACGAGCAGGGGGAGGTTAAAAGGTGTGCAGGCCCTGGGAAGGCGCTGGTGACACCAAGAACCCCTCCGACTCCTTCAGGCTGGCAGAAGGATTGCCCCTGAAGATGCAGCCGCTCCCCTTTCCCTTACAGACCGACCCTGGCATGCTGCAGAACCACAGAGGTTTTTGGTGGCTCGTCCCCAGATGCGGGGCAGGTGGCACGCAGACACGGGGCCCTGAAACAGAGTGACTGGGTCTCTGATGAGCCTCCAGACATGAGAGATCTCTTGGCAGCAAGGCCCTGAGGAAGGCATCTTCCCTCATCCCCACCCTCCAGTTTCCTAGGACTGGAAGCGAAGACAAAATGCCCATCCCTGGAATAAATGCCCTTCCAGAGCACTTCACGGTTTATTGGGAGCCTGTAATTAAAGAAACCAAAAGGCTTATTGAATCCCCATCTTTTCCCAAATGCTTAACATTATAAAACAATCTACTCATATCCAGCTGCCACACAACTGGGAGCCGCACCAAAACTGAAGGAAATCTGAAATCTCTGCTGAACTCACCTCAACAGATAACTTTTGACACTGTAATTTGCAGCAGAAAACTGTACTTCACCAGCTCAGAGTGTTACACACACAGCGACAGGGCCTGTGGTCCGAAAACACAACGCAGTTAACCAAGCAGCACTGTGTTGTATGGCCATTGTGTTTCATTAATGGTTAAGGAAAAAAAGAAAATCTACTTTTTTTGTATAGGCTATACAAGGCATTTATCATGTTATACAACCAGACAGTCTTCTTCTCACACAGTTTCTCCCTGAGTAATTAATACAGCCCAAAGATGAGCCTCCACTCTTCTTTCCCCCACCTAAAAAAAACCCACAGGCTTCTTCCTGAGAAATTTAAAACCTCCCTTTACTTTTTATGATATTATTTCTGTGCTTTTGATAGAGACAACTGGTTCCTACAGTGAGGTTGCACACTACAGCCCAACCTACCTGTCCTCAGAAGCGCTTATTCTGTCCATGAAATCCTACAATATGGGCCACATCAGAGCTCCTCCTTACACAAAATACCTCCTTTCCAATATTTTTCTGATGCTTGAACTGTATTATAGATCATAGTCTGGAAGGCAGTAGAGATGTCTTCTGGATATCCATACCAAAAAACACATTTTGTGAAATCCCACCTGAAAATTCTAATAATTCTACTAGTGTCGTAACACAAGTTTTAAATAGCCAGTCTCATATGTGTCATCTTACTTGTGGGTAAAATGGAAGAGGTTTAGTTTTCTAAACAACAAAGTATTAAAGGAGAAATACCTAAAGTTTTGAGATTTTTCTTCTTTCCTGTGTAATATCTAATATTCTATGGCCTTAAATGGTTTAACTCATTTCTTCACAGAGAATCAAGAAAAGCACAAGTGAGCAGAACATCTGCACATGCACACAGGCCACCACAGCTAACTCTATGCTGAGTAAGAAACTTATTTCCCCCACAGGTAAATGGTAACCTTTTGGAGTCTCATGTGAACATAGCTGTCTTTTTAAACAGGCAATCAAATGATCCTTGAGATACTTGAAGAGTCTAAAACCAGTTAACATTCTCCACAAGCCAGGACCTACAAAACTTTTCAAAGACCAATGGATAAAAGAGATGGACAACAAAGAAAGAAGGGATACAGCCATACATCTGAGTCAATATCCATGAAAGAATCACTCATTTATCAATAACATACATGTCTTTAAAATTCTTCATATTACATGTCTTTTAAAGGGTTTGAGAGATGAAGAAACAAAGATGTGGAGATTATTTTTCTAAATACCTCTGGAAATATCAGGGAAGTAGAGAACAGTCAGGGAAAGACGACAGCATCTTCCCCTGCTTTGTTGGGCAGGCAGAGGAGGAAGCTTTGAAAAGTGAGGAATTGTTATTTGCTCACGGCAAGAAGGAACCTTTATTCTTATGAGTGACGGATTATTTAATTAATTGTGATTTAAGGGGAATTAAAATGCTAGGGAGAAGGCTGGCAAGGACTTCAGTGATTAAAGAGATGGCCGAGTTGCAGCCACTCCATACAAGTTAACGTTTTTGGTAAAAATTTCTGTGAAGATAAACTGAACTGTTATTTCCAAATTGTGTGTTTTCCTGCATGGCATTCCAGAAACTCACTGAAAACCAGAACCAGTGCGACTCTTGAATCTTCTTCTTCCAGAAGCTTGTGGGTCAAGTCGTTATGAAAATAGAAAGAGAAACCAAGAGTTCCTGCAGTTCAGCGAGTCACAGAAAGTTAAATGCTATTAAGTTCTTTCTCTAAGTACAATTATGGATCAGTTTTCAAAACCAGCTTGAGTAGGGATGCTAAAAAAGTCCTGATTGCCCATACTTGCAGCTGAACAAAATGAGTATTTTCTGCGGTCGAGATTTAACACAGGTCAGAAAAAAGGGCCAAAGATTCATTTCAGTAAGTTGTATCATTTTCATCTTTGGGCAATCTAAGTACTAATCAGGGAGCTAAAAAGGGCAAGAGGACGATGAAGAGTATGGTTTGGCAGTGACAGGAGAACAAATATGCATTTTACTTCCAAGAAGCAGGGTACAAAGCAGAGGGCTGTCAAGCAGATCATCCAGTTGGGACAAACCAGCTGGAAATCCACACACCCACGAGCCAACATTTTTATGTGATACCAGGGGAAAAAGAAAAAAAAAAGAAGGAAAAAATAAGACAGCAGACAGGAAAATGAAGGTATCGCTTAGGAGGAGAGGCTGGAGTGGAATGGGGCATCTGAAAGGTAATTTCTCGTAATTTATTGCTGCTGCCCATCAGTGTGCTGTATTGATCTGAGCGGGAGGTGGGAGAGCTGCGGAGCTCTGCCAGGAAGGCAGGCAGCAGGCAGGGCTCAGGGCTTGCGGAAGGTAAAGGAAAGTGGAAATGCAGACAGCCTGATCACCAGCTCTGATAGACTTTGGGTTTCAATAGACTACCGGGGAGTACGTTATCTGTTAGCTTTTCACATCCATAATGAGAATTAATTTAAATAAAAGTGGAACTACATATCACAACCCATTAATGAAGGAATATAATAAGATCTCGACTGAAGCCTATGTAACATTGCAGAAAATGTGCTTCCTACAAAAGTTCTACTATCAACATTTCTGAATAATTAATTCAGAAATAAAAGCAGTTTCAAGGTTAACAAGGTTCCTTTGATGCCTTTTGAATAATTCGCAATATTCCACAACTTCCAGCGGAACCACGCGCTTGGAGCCGTCTCTCACCACACACCGGGATGACCTCGGGATCCACAGGCATAAACAGAACAGTAAAACAACTTCCTACAAGAAAATAAAAATCAAACAGGCTCATAACTGTATGATGAAAACTAAATTCAGCGCGTGCTCCTGAGGGAGGGAAGGCTAGGAACACGGAGAGGTGCATATTGTGGAGGGCTGGTGGCACGATATGCAAAATGCACGTGAGATGCTTACATCTCGGCTCTTAAATCCGCACGCTCTGGAAATGCACACACACAGCGCGGGCTCGGAGGCGAACAACACTGAGGTCTGGTGTCAATTTAAATGCACTGAACACCAGAAAAATGCCCCCAACTAAGGCTTCAAACTTGTACAGCACATTTCCACTCAACCCAACTAGATTGCCTGTCACATCTGACATGGCTTGTCAAAAGTTATCCTTCACTGCTCATGGGCAACATGGAGGGTCAAAAGACCAAATACAATGGTCCAACCCATCCCATTTTTTTTCCTTCAGAGCAGCAGATATTGAACTCTAAGATGACAAGACAGAGCAGGTTGAAGCGGCTGCCAGAGAAACAGAAGCTGTCCAGAGCCGCTGATCTGAAGGAGAAAAACCAGCCGATCTGTGCATGTCAGGGCCAGGGCTCAGGCGCTGACAATCTCACACAAAAGGAAGTAAAAAGCCGAGAAACTTAAAGTGGCCTTTGTAAACCACTGCAGCCATTAAAAAGAAAAGAGGCGGTCACCGGGTAATGTGAAACGCGCAACGTAAGTGATTAAAGGGGAAAAGGACGTCCTCCATCTCTTTCTTCTTAATCTTCATTAACGAGAGGTGATTTTTCAGACTCTAAAGCCAACTGAATTTTGAGAGTAGTTTTCTAAAAATAAGCTGGGAGTGGGAAATAAAACCTTGAAATGAATATCTGAAAACAGTAACACCTTTCAAAAGCAGCTCAAAATCTTTATCAGTATTTTCAGTTGAGAAACTTGCTCATTCTGGCAGCGGAAGACATTAGGTGATAATTTACGGAAAAGCAATTTATTAGTAGCGGCAAATATAAAAGGTGCCACGAACTTGTTAGAGCCAGTAGCCTGGTGCCTATTTGAATGTGCAACTCCAGGATTTTCCATAATGTCACTAGAGAAGACGCAGCTGCATGCTGTGGTGAAACAAATTTCAGTGCATTCATTACTTCCAGATGCTCAGGACCGTCCTTACCTTTCCAGTATCACAACACCAAAAGCCTATCTAATTCTTTCTGCACCTACAAGAATCCAAGACTTTTGTTTCCTTCCTCTGTAACCCTTACACATATCTTTTCTCCTACATTTACAAACTCTGGGAAAACCTTTCTGTAGGCAGGGAGAAATCACAGCGCAAATGTGCACCCAGTTCCCTGCAGCAGAGGAGGGAAGGGGGTAACCTGGGCTCCTTCCCGATGATATGGTTGTTGGACACTTCTGCAGCCAGTCGACTCCTGGCTGCCCCAATGGGGACATAGGTGACCACCAAGGGGGCAGGGGACACCCACCCTATCCCCAAGGTGACCACAGAGCTCGCTGAGACCTTCAGCGCTGCCTGGACCCTTGGCATGCACATACAAAAAGGCAGTGAACAAATGCCCTGAGAAGCGGCTGAATACAGGCACATTAACAGCGCCTTGCTGGTCTCATTCCCTTTTTTAATGTCATCCCTTTTGTGTTTTAATTACCTCAAAAGCAACATCCACTTAGATTAATGAGGGAATCCAGAGTTAACACCACTTAACAGGTACAAAAAATTCCCTTTTGCTGTTTGGGGCAGTACTCAGAGCTAGCTGTACCCAGTGTTAGGTTACAGAGTGACATTTTTAATACATGGATGGCTAAAAATTAGGGTTTAAACATGAAAGCTTGTTTTGTATTCTTTTTGGACTGCATTCAGTTTTGTTGGATAACCTTTTCATCTAATCTACCACACATCTCGCAGAACTTCAGCACATTATTTTCTTTTGCGGATTTTTATTTGTAGTGGACGCTTTTATACGGAAGGTTCTTCGGATCTCGTAAATGTATTTATACATTGCTACAGCTATGTAAGCTCATATAATTTACCTCGTTTGCATAAATGATTCTCAGGATTGAAAAAAGCTATTATTTTAGATTTTTTTTTTCTTTTTTATTTCCTAACTGAAGATTAAAATCCTAAACAAGTTCCTCGGCTCAGTTCCCATCCTTTCCAGTTTTCTGCCGTCCCCCCTCCTGGGGTTAGGGTGGCTGTGGAGGAGCCCGGCTCCCGGCGGCCGCCGCCTGCCAGCGGGGTGCCCGACCCGCCAGCCTCGCTTCCCTTCCACGTCCCGACGCTCCCGTCTTATTCATGAGCTGCAATTTAATTCAAGAGCACTCAAGTTCCAGCAAACACAAAGCGGCCGAGAACACGGTGTTGTGTGTTAGGCTCCATTTGAGGAGGGGGAGATGGGTAAATATCACCACGGCGGCCTGCATGAGAGGATAACCTGCCCACACATACGCCAGCCCAATTAGCCAAGGCAAAAAGAGCTTTTATTCCCCAGGGACACCAGGGAAGTCTTAGCAATGCTCCCCGTCATCCTGCCCGAGCTGAAGCTACTGCACAGTCCAGCACGGAAAAGCAGGATCTGTGTTGCCACAGCACGTGCTAAAACTACTCCCTTTTCCACCTCCAACCTGGAAACTTGGAAGAGATTTTGCAGAAGAAGAGAACTTGTTTGTAAAGAAGTTTGTCCTTCCATCAGCTGAAATAGAGTCGATTCGTAATGCTTCTACCTAATACTGAAAAACATGCAAGGGGACGGTTCTCCTCTGTGAGCAGAGGCAGCAGCACCTGGGTGCAGCTGAAAAACTGCTGCCAGACCGTGGTGTAACCACCTCTGCCTGCTCGAAACAGTGACAAGAAGTCTTTAGAGTAGACAGCCTAAAAAAAGGCCTAGAGAAAAGGGGAACTTCAAACGTAAAAATAGTTACAGTAATACAGAAAGCATATTAAACTAATCTGATTAGCACACTTTCTTGAGAACTGGTGCACAGGCTCCTTGTTATCAAATACAGCCCTACAGTGCAAACCTACAAGAAACCCCATGCATTTTAGATAGGTAAATATGTGTCTGCTGACGGACTCCATCCCCAGTTTCCATGCCTTACAAAAGCATGCTGATAGTGCTCTTCAGAACTTTCTGAAAACAAAAATAATAATAAAAAAAACACAAGGAAACCCTAGGAGGAATGTAACATATGAATGTGCAATATCAAGTAAAGGAAAACACGAGCAGTGAAGAAATTAAGAGGTAAGGAATACTTAATATGAGAGTGGAGAAAACAACCGTACTCCATAAAACTACTTCTTTACATAGAAATAAAATCCTAACTGGGTGTACAGTCCGACGCCGTAACACCTAAGGTTTCAAGAAAACACTCCGGTCCAAAGACTTTCAAAACCAAAATTATCTGGTTTAAGAGCAAGAGAATGTGCATTTTTATGGTGTGCGCGATTAAAGGGGCTCAGTGAACCAACAGAGCTTGCATAAACCCCCTGGCCCCCTAATCCCGCTGCAGTGCCCCCCTGCCACCCCCTACCGCCGCCTAAGCCCCCGACCAACTCCAGCGACCACCTCTGCGAGCGCGCCATTCCCGCGCTGTGCTCCAGGCTAAACATTCGCTGTGTATATACTAGTAAATTCAACAGCCTCTTTAACATCCCAGAACGAATTACTGACAAGTCATTTTTTGCTCCATATTGCAAGTCAATGTGGCAACCCTGTTTTTTTTCCTATTATAAACATGTACTGTACCTCAGCTCAGAGCCGTTTGGATGCTGATACAAGATTCATAATGGCTGTCAGAATCTGCAATTTTTCCTTTTGTTTTATGAGGTCAGGCAATATTACCTGCACTGATGTATTCCATTTTCCCAGCTGAAAACCTTCTCATTTGAGCACGACAGGTTGAAGGAGTCATGATTTTGCAACCTAGCATGTGAAACACAGTGCGAGGGGGCAGGTGGCTAACCCCACATTCTCCTTTTGCTCTTGTCCACTGGCAACAGTAAATTAAACTGTCAAAAACGGAATTGTCCTGTCATCAACAAAGCTATAGCTTCACAAGTATTGCAACATCAGATATATTTCTAATTCTGCATTTCCCTGCACCTGTAATTTCATCAGAAACTCGCACTGGACCATGGTGAGAAGCTGTCCAAGGGACACTGGCACTGCGAATTCCTTGGGACGCTTGACATGGCATTTCAGAGACAGAAATTAATGAACAATACCAGCAATTTGTTATATATAAAAAAAAGTGTTCAGCGTGGGGTCCTGACCTTCTGCAGAGCTTTGAACCCCAGGAAAAGGGCAGAAATGCTAACGTGGGTGTGACAGGACACGGCGTGACCATGCGCACGCTCTGCACAATGGCACATGAGAAAGTAGGACGAGGGAGAAAAAATTAAGCGTATCCAAAAGCATTAATTGCATAGTGAAACCGGACTTGCTCTTCAAAACCTCACCTCTTTCCCTTTGAGCCTCTTCAGAGCTTAAAGGTGCTTCCGAGCAGTTCTGTCTCCCACTGAAGGAGCTTTACTCCAACACGCACCGCTTCACACGCCAGCAGCAGAAACAACAGTTTTTGGAAAGTAAATCGAGGTCGCTTCATTTTAAATTTGGAATATTCAAAACAATGTTTCCTTTTATGATACAATTCTTCAGGGGTCATTTTAAAAGAAGAGAATTAATTAAAAACTTCATTCCAGGATTTAAATTTTCAATTTTCACTTGGAGATGACCGACTTCTACTTTTTTTGTTTGTTTAACCGTCTTTAGATGTGTTTGAGGAAGTTACTACCTTCACATTACGCACAGGTAGAAACAGCCCAGAGAAGATACATGCTTAGTAAAGCAAATAAAACGTGAACATATTGTTTAAAACCATACGTAACCAAGTAGAATACCCAACTAAAGTATCCTGCCACGTCTGACTGCTGAAGTGAGAGGAAGCGTCTCTTCCGATGTGCTGATAAACAAGAAAAAAGGGCTTGTTGTTATTAATTCAACATAGCAATCAAATATTGTTTTAGATTATCTCTATAAAAATGCAAAGCTTATCAATCATTAAACTGTGGACAGAAAGTTAAATTGAGATAAGAAATCATTTCACACAGCTTAATACAGTCAAAGTGACTCAATATTCCTTTATTAATTCTCATTTAATATCACTTTAAATTGCC
>NC_088985.1:36637624-36787624 GCF_963932015.1 Anas acuta | reverse complement strand
GAATTCTGTTTTTATTGCAGTGGCCACTCAAATAGCAAGCACTATAGTATCACATATTTATGTTGCAGTGAAGTGTCAGGAAACCTTGGACTCGAACAAGACTTCTTTCAAGAGCATACACAACGTTAGGATATGTTCTTCATGCAGTCCCCAGAGATTTCTTTCACTCATTTTAGACTAGATTAATCCAAGTTTGAAAGGAAAAAAAAATAATAAACAAACAAAGAAAAGACAGCAGAAAACTCCCTTTCCCCTTAAAAAAAAGATGAGGAGTACTGTATTGTCTTGATAGGTCACCAGCTACCAGAAAATCAAATTACAACTGTATAATTTGGGGCAAATGGAGGGAAGCAAGGCTGCCTTTTCTTTTCTTTCCTTTTTTTTTTTTTTTTTTTTTCCTCCTCTGGATTAGCAAATTGAATTAACTGGCCACGTGGTTAAACACCACCATAAATACAAGAGAAGAGAGGAATGCACAGCACAAAGCCGTGCCTCGTTGGCGGCAGGCATTAACCCAGCCCTACACTGTGTCACTGCATTTGAAAACTAAGGCTGCAGAATGAAATAAGCACTCCTTAAACACATCTCAGCACAGAAGATGGATAGCAATAGATCAATCCAGGCAACATCTGAAGAATATCACATTGGATAAATTACAAGAGTTTCTCAGAATTTCCAGAAGCAATAAACTGGTCCTTCAGAATACAAAGTGCTAACAGTACTGGATCTCATTTCAATGCAAAAACAAGAAAACCACTGACTTAAAAATTAAGAGCAGCCTCAACTCCCATGATAAATATCAGGTTATATTTACTTTGAGTTAAAAGAACATGGCACCAGCATCCAGTGCAACCCCTCAGAGTTGTAAAATGGAGACTATGCTGAAGCTTAAACCAGCTGTGAAGCAATGGTCTGCTCAAATTTGTCAACCCAACAGAAAGGCTAATGGAAACTATCGAGGGGAATGGGAAAAACAGGAGCTCTAATATCCACAGCAAAACGAATTAAAAAAGCCTTTCTAGTCAAGATAGTTTTGTGGACGAGAGCTCAAGTGTTAAGTAAATCTGGAGACTCTTTGAAGGACAATCCAGTTGATGATCTCACCCAGACACTTGACCGAACGCCATCGGAAAGTCACTGAAGACCAGTTCGCGTGACACAGAATTACTGGGGCGTATGCGGTGGAAGTTGGCTGACAGATAATACTTGAAAAATCATGTTGAACACGTGAATGGATGAGCCTAAGATTGGTGGGGTCGTTATGATTCCGTTTTCTGTCCAGCACTTTTTACGCTTTTACAGAATATAACAAAATCTATGACAATTAAGTATGTGGATGAAGCAATGTTGGACATGGTAATAAATTAAGAGAACGCTGCAGAATGAAGTGCTTGGCCTGGCATGGGGTACAGCAGCACAAATAAAGACTCTTAAGTCTCAGGGTATACAAACAGAATCTCTCTTATTTTAGACAGAACTATCATGAATTTTTCTTTGGTTTAAACAATACAGTAGAAGTGCAGCAGATCAAGTTGCAGGACAGGAAACAAAGGCCCTCAAGCTCAGAACAAGGTAAAAATCAACTAAAAGGTACAAAGATGTAAATAATTTATTTCTAAATAAGGCAACATTACACTGGACTAAAGAAGGATGACGTCCACTGCTGATCCCCCTGAAGAGGCAGCAGGAAAAATGTCTGGGTTTGGGAGAAGCAATGCAGATGTTTACCTCATTTGGTTAATTTCATTTAAAAACATGTATCCTAATTACAGCAATGAATAGTTTTCCAATTGGCTCAACAAGCAGAAAAGGAGGCTCAGAAAGCACCTAAACACAACCCGTGAAGACAGATGCACGTCTGTCTTTGCCTTGCCCCCACACCTCTGCCTTCCCTGGTTTCTTTGCATTTTCTGCCAGGGCAGATGTAAAACTTACCTATAGGAACAGAGGAGCTGTTTATCATTCTTTGCAGAATATTTTTTCGTAGCTTCCCAAACACCACGATGCTGACCAATACTAGATTATGCGTGCATATAGTCTCTCCCGATACTCCCTATCACAATTATAACTGCTGCTACCTTTACTTGCGGTTGAACCAACTCAAGACTCTGCCTGTATGAAACCTCACGGCAACAGTAAGTAGTATTATTGGGCTGGGTGATCAACCAGATAAACCAAAGACACTGGTAAGACTGTTAAAAGCTTCAAAAGTCAAATTTTTTCAGTGACAGTATGGAAATCACGAGGCATTTAATACTGATGATAAAGAAAGGCAGAGTATTTATTTGTGCTAGGCTCCATAATTCTACATAGAACACACTTTCTGTGCACTTCACTTTATGGCAGTATTATCTACTACTAGTATATATGCACAGTAACTCCAGAAAGTAAACTAGTTATCCAGTGATGTATGTAGTAATCTATCATAAAGTATACATCCCTAATTTTAAGTATAACTCTGCATGCTCCTAAACACCAGATACTTTACAGTTGCGTTGCCTACACTTCAAGTCACATTTCCTAAGTTGTATGTAGTAAGTAATCACTAGCACTATAACCTCATAAAACAATTTCTCTTACAGTGTCTCCTTGATTTTTTTTTTTTTTATGTTACTTAAAACTTTTGAGCTTCCTTGCAGAGGGGTTAACAGCTAGGAAGTTAAATTCCAAATATAATTGCAGCCTAGTCAAAAAATTGCACTTTTGGTTCAGAAAAATGTTATCTCAATGATAAAAAAAAAATAAAAATCAAAGCAATTCCAACTAACTAACCCCTGGATGACACTGATCCAAACAATTAAGTAAACACAGCAAACGCTCAATTACAGAAAACTAAGGCTTTTGGAAAAATGGCTCCAGAGTCTTCTGCCAAAGCAGCCCTCCCAGTGCAGAATCAAATGCACTTATGCCTTTCCCGGCAGAGGTGTTCAGCTTCTTCCCATAAGCTTCCCTTGGCTTTACAATCTTTTTGGACAATTTGCTTCAGAACTTCAGCAAAGGTTTTGTGAAAGCCTGTCAGGAGCTCTCTTGCTGCACTTTAAATCCTTCTTCCTGTCCTCTTCGGCACAGACATCTCAAGAGGTGATTTCTTCCACTTTATACACCACAGACTCTAGTCCTGATCATGGCTTTAACAGAAACCACTACCGATTTAATTTCAATTTGATTCATTTGAGCATATTTCTCTGTATATGTCTCAGGACAGAGCACCCTACTGTAAGGCCAGCAGGATTTCACTGACTCACGTTTGGCTTTTCGTATGCCCACACTGACCGCCCGCATGCCCCTTCCCACTGGCAGCCTACCGGGGAGCTGCCTGTCTTGCACTTGGCACTGATTAGTCCCGATACAGCCTTGACTGTTATTTGACAACCTTCAACTGCCTCACCTTTATTTATTATTTCACCTGTGAGAATTATTTTGGACACCAACTCTATCTTGTATTACACCTGCATTCCCTCCCAGCTTGATGCCACCTGCAAATTTAGCAGCTGTGCTACCTCAAGACATTTCTCCAGGCGATGGCAAGAATGCCATCTGAGGATGTCTAAAGTCCTACTAAAAATCAAAACATCTTCTCGCTTATTGTGAAAAGCCTGATATGCAAATAGTAAACGGATACCACCAGAATTTGCCAGCCCAATGAAGGTTGCTGCACCCTTCCTCATCGCCATCCCAGTGCTTAAATATATTTAGAACAAAGGAAAACAAACATCTATCGTTTCCCAGATAGTTTTATACTCTACACAAGCCTCTCTGCTAAAGTGAAAGGCTATGTGCTTCTCCCTTTTGATCAGAGATCTGATTCCAGCCTCTGTGAATTTTCAAAACTCTCTGCTAGTGTGACTGCAAGTGCTTTAGCCAGTCCCTTAAGTATCCTCAGATTAAAATCATCAGGCCTTTAAAAACATGCAGGACTCTAGATCTCCTAGGCTGAGATCTTATCCCTTTTCGGCTAGTATTAATTGTGCTAACCATCTGCTCACTTTTGATTTTTTTTTTTAATTGAAAACAAATGCAAAAAGTCATTGAACACTTCAGTCTCATTTGCTAATAGCTCCCTGCTTCCCTCAAGTAGCAGACCAAACACTTTACTTGGTCTTCCTCCTATTACTAATGTACTTACCAATCGATTTCTGTACATCTCGTGCTAGTTCCAGCTTATTTGTGCCTTACTTCCTTATTTTGTCCTTCTGTGTCAGTACTGTTCCTGGTTCCCATTTCCTTCTCGTGTGGAGGTTTCTGCATTCAGAGCCTCGCAGCTCTCGCTGAACTTCTGCCCCTCCTTATGCTGAAACTTCCCCTCCTCTTTGATTAGGGTGATGGACCTTAACAGCTTTGCCTTAAATCATCTCTGCATATTAAAGCGTATTTTCTTGAAGGGCCCTGCTTTCATTTTGCAGATTTTCCTGCTGCTTCTTTAGGATCACACACCATCGCTTCCGTAGCCCCTCATGCTTATTGTATCTTACAGCTCTGTGCCATGACCCAGTACCACTACAACAGAGTAAAAATCGGAGAGCTTCTCCCTTCCCTGCTCCACATCACCAAAATGTCAGCTTGTTGGAACTCTGTTTTGCTGTATTTGTCCCCAAACAGGTGCCTGAGGAGTTCAGGCATCCTTATCCACTGATGCTTTACTCTGCCCACTGCTGGGAATGCCCTGTCTTAGGGGGACTTGCTACCCGGGTTTGAAGTCTAGTGATTTTTTTTAATGAAAAAAATCATATTTACGACAAAGCTCTTAATTGGCTGTTAGCAAGAAGAGAATTAGAAGTGCCAGTGTGCAATTTCTCTGACTTTTCATTTGAGGTGATCAGAACACGTATTCAAAATGCTTGCAAAATAAGGCTTGCAAAACCTTACGCAGAACAAGATTTTTGAAGCACATTCAGTATTACACCATTATAGGGAAGTAGGAAATTTCCAGGAAGTATTTCAGCTCAACAACTGCACTCATTGGTATTTTATCAGTCTTCAGTCATGCTCAACTACTGCTCTATCTTGGCTCTACCTATATGATACATGGCTTTATACGTACAGCACGGCACAAGAGATTAACCTTAGTTACTGGAAATACCAGATTTAGTAATTAATCTGAACACTACTATGGTATTTCTTATATCTGAAGCTCTTACATAGCCACCATAATAAAAACAAATTCACTTCATTGCTCTGACATTTAAAGGTGGAACTCTCCTTTTGCCTTACACAAGTTTAAATGAAAAAACAACCCCCTAATACTACAAATCCTCTCCTATTAAATAATGTTGGGAGGAAAGGAGTGATTTGTTTCTTTAAATTCCCATGTTCAATGCAGATAGAAATTTATTACTACTCCACGAATATTCGAAGCATATAGTATTCCTTCTTTTTATGTAAGTGGGATTAGGGCAAAGGAAGTCAAAATAATTTTCTGTAATGAATCTTTGAGAATTGCCACGTGAAGATAAGCTTATTTCATGCCCAGAAATCAGGAAATAGCAATCGTCAATCCACATAAAAATGAGTTTACCTTGGGAAAAGTTTCTTACATGTAGTAAGTTTCTTCCCAATTATTATATGTTCAAAATACTTTTATAAAAAAAACATAAAAATAGATGCATGAAGCCACGAGTGAGAACAGCAAAGGTATACAAATACAGTAAGAACATAGAAGGTCTGTACAGACAGCTTTTTGTGAGATGACCTTAGGACTGAGGAATAGAGACAAGGATCTGTAAATTTGGGGGTCTTTTTTTATCCTGGTTATACCATTTTCTTGAGGATCTTTTTGAGGATATTGAGGAACTGCTAAGTGTCAGACCTCTACAAATAATTCAACTAGACTTGCAACATTTCGGCAAGCTGTACCCATATCTGAATCTGTATGATAAACCTGAATCTATTTTACGAAGCCTAAAAAGACATGAATTTTCTCCTTAAAACTGAAAGCCACGGGAAGATTTAACAATATTTCTAACTTTCATAGCAGTTAGAAGTTTTAGGATGGATTAATCAATGTTATTCAGTTACACTGAACCCATCAGGACAGTTACACTGTCCTGAAGTGCAAACCCAACATTTCGGTACCTTTCCTATGGAGACAAAGGAAAACTTCCTTCAAGAAAAAGAATTTATTATTTGATACTGGAATACACCTATCTGATACTGGAATGAATAGATCTGGAAAACACAGCAACTGCTTTATCAACACTGAAAGGTGCTGATGTATTTTAAGTCTTCCAACCTCCCCCTGGCCCCCAAAACCAAAAAATAGCTAAAACTATTTGATAGCTGGTGAGAAGCACAAATCCTTCATACTGTGAAAAAACCACACATATTCACAAAGGAACTGTGGGATTTAAATCTCAGACTCTCAAAATAAAGCAAACCAAAGCATACTGCAGATTTTATTTAATATACAGCCTCCATCTAACATACCAAGGAAGAGACGCTCAGTCTGTTGGATTTATTACAACTTTACGAAGTGTTTTTTTAACAGTAATTTTTTCTGTGAATAACAACACTGGTGTTTGGAGCAGCTTGCGAAGCAGAGGCACAGGGTCCTTGGCCTCTCTGTTTACAGTTATGCTGCCACTTCTCATGTTGCCTGTGCAGGTCATATGGGAATAGTCCAAAATGCACCAATACATATTTTTGTCTCCTCAGAACAGTGTTTTTCACACTATTATAGTTAAGAGCATGCCAGGTTTTACACTTGGATTTTATTTTTCAGAGGTGCATAATTATAAAAATTTACTTTAGATTCAGCTGTCTATACACAACTGTAAATATAGACACTTCCAGCTATTAAAAATACTTGGTTCATTGCTTTTTATGTCTGATATTCTGCTCTATTTATGATGTAGGCTTACAGCAGCGCAGGATACTGAGCTTTCCAGTTCTATATCTGTACATGGCCATAGCAAAATTGGAAAGAAAACATTACTTCCCATTCTTGAAATCTGGGTTTCTATAAACCACCTTCCTCCCACAAAAGAGTATTGGAAAAACCATTTACACACTTTGTTGCCCTCAGGTTCCAACATCACATTATCTTCCAACATTTATCTGTTTGAGGAGCAGGGGAAGCCTAGGGTGGTATTTTTTGTCCAACACAGCTAATCAGACATTTCTATTATTTGTCATCATAGCCCAAGTGATTATGGGACACAGATCAGAATTTTAATGAAGCTGCTTGCAGGAAAAGCCAGAGTTCTTCCTACAGACTTGTAATGTTAGTTACTATGACTTGCACCAGCAGCCAACACCCCTGAACAACTGGAGCTTCCTCTTCAGATGCCACCACCAGCTAGCACAGCTGGGACACAGTCATATTATGTAGCATGGCTTTTACTGAAGGGATACCCATAACCCATTCTTTGATAAACCTTGAACTTGGAAATTCTCTCCTTTCACCTTCATTGCATTGGTTCCTGCCTACCAGAGGTCAGAGTTAAGCACATACTTCAGGGGGAAATATTTTCTGACAGCCTGAAGAGGAGTTTCTGCCTGTGGAGGAGATTAGGAGACTTTTGCGTCTTATTATTACTACAGCACTCATTTTAACCAAAATAAATATCAAAGTTTAATTACAGGAAGTCATTAATATTGCTGGAATGTATATGAAATAAATCTTGTTTATAGATTTGAATAATCTTTTCTAAACTAAAACTGTTCTGGCCAAAGAGACTTAAGGGTTATTAGTGGTCAACAGATGTAACTTAAAGATCTAAAGGGTAAGAGAGTTTTGCTCTCTTGGGAAGGTAAAGCTTTAATTCAATGCCTCTCCAAGAGAAAGGATCCAACAACGCAAAGCTATGGGGACCCAGCTGCGTGCTGAAGAATGTGGCCATTTGACTTAGAAAACAAACTTTTTGTCTGGTATCAGATACTTCTGTAGTTTCAGTTATTTATCTAAAAACACCTCATTTGTTGGAGGAAATAAATCTCTACTGAATCTCATGCTCAATGCTGGTCTCAAATGGCAGAAATAAAAGAAGCTCAAGCACGAACTGCAGACCGTGCGAACAGTGTGCACAAGTGCAGTTACCATTAACCAAGCATCTACGGAAGGAACTGAAAAATTCAGATGTTAGATGTATAGATGGGTTTATACTGTCCATCAGATACTTTACAGAAAAATCTACGACTAAGAGGTGATAGAAAAAAAATTAAACTCTTGTGGTTGTTTCGTATCAACTGAATAGTGGGAAAAACTGAGGACTGTCTACAATTGTGCATTCGGGAGGGTGGACGATTCCTTGGTGGTTCCTCAGCTGAGGACAGCAGTAATTCACGTGGAATACTTAGTCAACAAGCCTCATACCAGAGGATAACGCCTCTAGTTATTTTTAGTCAATAAAAAGAAGAAAAATACCCAAGTGTGTCTGACAAAGAGGGACTGGAAGTACTGGAGGATTTTGAAATGTTAAGACAGAAAGCTTCTTATTTCATTCAATTTGAGAGGTGAAGAGGGAACTGTGCCACAGTTTGGAGGCAAGAATAAAAATTCCATGAAACAGTCTCATGAGACAACTGATAGCACTCATCCATAGTTGGTGACACTCTGACTCTTTCATGAAAAAGGCAATTTTGCTTCCCAGAAAAATATTCTGGCACTGGGGATTCAAGAGGACAAGACTCTCACAGCGATTTCTGACTTCCTAACCCATATTAATATCTGCAGTTATCAAATCCAGAACTTCAAACTGTGACTTTGTTACAAAGAGGATTCTCCAAAAATGCAAAGGGCTTTTTCTTCTATCATGTATTTACAGCTGAAGAAAACTCATCTATTTAGCCATTTTCCCCCAGTAAAATCTGTTATTGTAATACAGCTTAGCAGAGAATTCTTATCAGGGATGAGGTTGTATTATACATCTCAAACCTAGGCTAACAGTTGGAGATGTTGAAAATATTCTGAAAATCATTTAAAATAACATTTGATTTTATTGGAACAGTAATCACTTGTGTAAGACCAAAACCTTCATTTAGCAGAGTGGGACAAAAGATTTAGAGCATTTTTTTTAATTGAGTTTAACAGAGTATCTAAATTCCTCTTTTTTTTTGGCAGATTTTTGTTCATTTAATTCGGTCCTGTTTCAATGTACAGAAAATTGACCTTCTGCATGCAAGGATATTCTGCTTACCTGAAATCCCTTTTTGAAAAGCAACCATGTGGTGTACTGTAGCTAGATAAAAATATCTCCCTAACGATTAAGTTAGAACAGAACACAGGGGAGATGCTTTGGGAAAGAACAGCCTTGTTCAAGAAAAATGCAATGCAAAGCATTGGTTTCTTGGACAAGTTGTTGGAAAAGACGGGTCAGCAGAGCAAGTCAGTGGCACAGCTCTCCTCTTATAACAATGTTGGGTACCAAACACATTGGAATTTCCCCATTTCAAATAAGGAGCAAATGTAATCAAACCCGGAAAACCATCTTTTTATAAGATGTGTGGCTTTTGATTTTCATTTTTATCTTGTAGGAAAGAGATAGTAAACAATCGCAGAAAATTCAGGATGAATATTTTTAAAAAGAGTGGAACATGACTGGCAAATGCAAACATTTAGTGTGGATTGAATTAATTTTGCATTGTAGCCTTTTGCACTTCTTAGGAAATTAATTCTGGGAACTACAAGATGAGAAGTCACTGGCTTGTTTCCAGTACCTCCTCAAAGTCATCTGGTTGAAAATCGGCTTCAAAATTGCGTATTTATTTTGGATGAATTACATATTTCTAGTGTTTTGAACGGCAAAGACAGACAGTTAAAATATTTACATTATGGCCTAGACACCAGTAGAAGAACTGGTGATTGTTTGCATACAAAATCATTTTTCCTAAAAAGAATAAATAGAAAAAAAAAAAGTGGTTGACATTTTGGAAATCATTCAAACTTCTGTCCAAAGAAATGGTTATACTTTCTAAACAAAACTACTGTCCATTCATTGCCAATAAATTACTCTTAATTAGGTATTAAATAAAGTATTTGACTTTACAAACTGATTTAAAATCACTAAGCATATGGTTCAGGTCACTTGTATGAAGTGACCATTTTTCTGAAATTCACACAACTGTACTTCGTAACTGTAAATTGATCTTTAAACAGGATCTAAGTACAGTCTGATGATCCCAAGGCCCAGATTTTCAACAGATACTTACACAGAACCCACAAAATAAGTGTTTTCCGTACATGAAAATCACATACACAAAACCTGAACAGTTGCTTGCTGTCAAGTCTGCTTGCTCACGCCAAACAAACCTCTCCTAAATGTCAGCATTGCAAGATACAGTTGGTGCCTTCAAGGAAATAAAATGTTATTTATATCTACATCCTCAACCATCATCACCAAAGATTACAACACATGAACTGTTAACAACGGCATCATATTTATACTATTAGATGTACTTACTGCTGTGCTGCAATATGAATTAAGTTGGTAAAATATCAGGACTCAGACTGACATTTCCTACTCATTCCTAGACGATCAAACTGTACTTTCTTGTGTATAAGTTACATTTGTTATAAATGTAATGTTTAGCACTATGCTATGGTTCAAGAATTTGTAATCTGTACAGTAACATTTTGTCTGCATGGCAATAGGAACTATTTCTATTTGCATGGTAATGAGATTTTACTTGGCAAGGTGTTCAAGGAAAAGATGCAATAATTTTAACAGTTGGGTGTTAGACTTTAAAACACGTTCAGTGAAACTGGGCAAAAGCATTGCTTAAACACCAAACTTTGAGCAGACCATAGAGCAGGAAAAGGAATGCAAGACTACTGAAAAATAACCAGAAAGCCACCCAGGTTTGTTGAAATATTCAAGTATATAGGACAAAGAAAAACCTTCTGCCCTGTTTTACTGTAGACTTGTCTCCTGTGAAGTAATGAGGGTCCGACAGACAGACAGTCTGGCAGCAGCACGGAGACGGACAAGGTGAGATTTTCATCTCGCTTAACCCCTGCAACCAAAATGAACTTGGGCTCTGCCTTTGCTCTAACCAAAAGCCCTGATGTTAACTTTAAATAATCTGATTAACTCTAAGTTTGCTATCTTCTCCCATTTTTGCCTTATAAAAAATAAACTTTGCTTTTACTTTAGGAAAACTGGTGCTCACATTGGATCATCCACGGCTGTACTGCTGAAAATGTGATACTATCTTTGACCTCAGACGTGTAGCTTGAATAATGATATAGGCATTTGAGTAGATGATAAACAGATCTTATTTCCTCTGCAAGGAAGTACTGAGAAATTTAACTAAGGCCAGTGGAGCAGAGGTGTTCGGACAGGTTTAAAAAATAAAAATTGCACGGCTTCACCATCAAACCACTAAATCAGTTAAGCACACTGGCATCAGAGAAAATGACTAAATAACGATTATGATGAAATACTTTCACAAATTCTAATTTAAAAAAATACTTAGTTATTAGGTAACTAGTTAATTTCTTGGTGTTTAGTGGAGATAAGGGCAGTGTCCTAGCGGTTGAAGCCACCCCCTCTGCTGTTTCAGATAGAAAGGAAGCACCTTATCAAGGCAGGCCTTTAACTTGTGAACCACTCCATGTGCCATGCATAAACACCACACTCCTCCCCTTACTGTGCTTTACTGTGAAATATTTGGGATTTTTATATTTAGTGTAATTTGGAAAATATAATCGAGAAACAGATCTTCGGCACCTCTCCATCAGTCAGACCAACTGTATCTCCTGGCATCCAGATCCTGTGGGCTGGGACTCTGCTGAACACTGGTGCTATGCCCAGGCATAAACGAGGAGGCAGCTGGGTCCTGGCTGTGGAAGCGATGGGCACAAACCCGGCCCCGCTGCTGCTCCTGCCTGCCCCAGCCCCACTTCTGCCCTCCTGCAGGAGCTGGGACAACAATACCTCCCCAAAGCAAGCAGCAAGCACTGCATAGGTTTTCTGACAAGTCATCTCTACACCTTTTTTTCTCAGAAATTTTCAGGTTTTGTTTGCGTGTATTTAGGAAAATGCTACCAGTGTTTTTCAGCTTTGTAGATTCAAACCCCAAACCACATTTGCTTGAATTAGATTACAGGTCCACTTCAAGTCACAGAAACCAGAGAGGCACGGTGCCTGCCTGCAAAATGGTATTCACTTTGTGTTTTGTAACACGCTGGTTTTGTTTTGCTGCTGGAGAATTCATGTTATTCTATTCCACCCATAAAGATTTAAGCAAGTTTGCCTATGATGGTAATGGCATTTTTCCTTCTTACCCTGTGTATACGACACACCAAGCTCTTCAATCTAGCTTGTCACGTGAAACAATCCAGCTTTGAAATTACTGCGTACTAAGCTTTGATGGCAGAGGTCACCAAACCTTTTGGACACTACAGGAGTCTGACCAAGGCATTTGATGCATTCTCCGACCCCAGCCCAGTGCCTCTTCTGACCACAGCCTCTGCCAGGCGCTCTGGGGGCAAAAGACAAAATCCATACCAGACAAGGGTGCCACAGCCTGTCCATGTAAATTCCTCTTCAATGCCCAGCAGAACAGGGGGTGCTTCATTCTCTGCAGCACAGGGTTTACACATCTGTGAAACGTTACATCTAACGCAGCTGTACACGTCATTACCTGCATAAACATCCTCGTTCTGCCAAAGATGATATGAACGTTGCCATTTAGTGGCAGAATCCATGAAGCCATATTATTGTTCTTAGTCTCCTTTTGCCCTTTCTTCCATCAAAATCTTATATTCTCAGAGTGAATAAACTTCATGACAGCCCACTGAGGGATCGGAGCAGGACTGCATACAAACGCACTTGGAAGCTGCAGCAGGAAGAGAACCGGGGTCACGACGTGATTAGGGAAATTTAACAAAATAAAGAATCACCGCGCCGGAGCCCGTATTTTCCTGCATCACGAGCATCATTATTTTGATTCATATGCTTCAACTGAAGCAAACACCAAAAGCAATTTGTGTAATAACACATCAGAAAGTTAAACCAGAGTAAGCAAACCGTAGGAAATTCATCACCGGAGAACACAATATCAAACAAGTGTATCCCAAGGAAGAAAAGCAAGAGGTGAAGACAACAATGAAACAGCAAGAATGCATCGAATGTATACAAGAGGGAAAGCAGAGCGAGGGCAAGAAGCCAGACACATTACACATGACATAAGTAAATAAATCAAAGGAAGTGAGATTAAAACCCGAATTAACTGGAGGAGGGGGAGAGCAATAGCACCTGCATAGAGGTGTCCACCCCATGGAGATTAATATCACACAGTCTATGAAAAGTCTGATTTGTGGTGGCTGAGCAGGGAAAGTAAGAAAAAGATTCACATTTCACAATCAGAGAGCTGAAAAAAATAATCAGTGTCGCTATACCCTGGTTTTCAAACTGCAGCACCCATCTGAAAACACAGCAGGATTGCTTGAAGCAGCTCATGGTAATTTTGATTTATATTACAATAAAGTGATACTGCAGTTTTATTTTAAACTGTCGTTAAATGAGGCAAATTTAAAAGCAGTTTGAAAATTGCATTTTTTCACATATTTGTTTCACAAAGTTTTAATTCTTTCCTAGCACATTTCAGTACATGATGAGTCAGTTTCGCTTTTCAAATCTTTCTGTACACTTACTGGAAAAGCAAAACAGCAAACCTTTAGTTTCACTTTTTTTCTCCTTTTTTTTTTTTCCTTCTTTTTTTTTTTTCTTTTCTGATTCCACACAGAGCAACTTGAAGCTGCAGATAAATATCAACTGTTCTTCAGCTGGGCGAGTATTTTGAGAAGTATCAATATCACCAAGTCTTTGAATGCAAATCACGCTCACTTCAAGACTTTGAGCATCACAGCCTTATTCTAAACAGGAACAGCAGGAGCATGAAAAAAACTTACATAATGCAGTGTTTTCAAAAATGTTTAAGAAAGGCAGCGATATTTGCCTATAGAAATATTCTGCCACTTGGAGCTGTGGTGTGAGGGGGGGAAAGGGCAAGGACGGGTCAAAGCCTGAGCCAAGGCATGATGCTGCCCCAGCACCAAGGGCTGTGGGGTACAGCCTGCAACCACCCAAAACACAGGTTTCCCAGATCCCTCGCCTCCTTGGAGGGGAAAAAAGAATTGGGAACAGAGACACATCCCTCCGTCTCCTCCCCTGGCTCAGCTCTTGCTGCAGTCCCGTTAAGAGAAGGAAAAATAACCTCGGAGCACTGAGGAGAACAAAGACCTTCCCAGCAGTTATTAATCGGTACAAATACGCAGAAAGATGTGGGAGTGACTTGCAGCAACTTATTTTTAGAAAATAGTTAATGGTGGGAATGGTCGTACTGCTTAAAAATATTTGGAAGTTCTGGCCTTTTCTTGAGAAATTCATTTTGATTTACCCCTAATGCTAACCATAGAATGAAAGTGAATGAGGCGATTCTGAATCATGGAAAAACCCATACAGTCTCCAACGGCTTGGAGCAGAGCTAAAAACAAAGTCCAGCCTGGTGGATTTCTGTGCACTAAATTCAGCAGGTTACTGACAGGAAATGTTGAAGGCATCCACAGCCACAACCACACAACTTCCATATCTGCTCTGGGGAAGTGCCTGCAGAGCTCCCTGTCCCTGGACACCCACCCAGCACCACCATGGCCCTGCCCTGCTGCCAGTGGCATTCAGCTTACTGCAAGCTGCCAAGTGGTCTTCTTCCTCACTGCAAGTCCACCTTGTGAGCTTCTTAACCTGGGTTCCCTCATCCTAAGGCATGTGCATCACACAACGGCAAGGAGGAGCAGCTGCAGAGGCAAGCAACCTCATGAATAGACATGCACACAACACTGACTGTGTTACCTTGCAACTGCTCCAGCCTTTTGCCTTTAAAATAGCTTCTTTTTGGCTTTAAAATCACATTTATATATATTTAAAAAAAAAAAGTTAAGTGTGATATGGTGGGATCTTACGTTGGCAGGATCACAGCATCATCAAGGAGGCTAGTACGCGGGTGGATAAAACTGCTGACTTTTCGTAATTTCGTATGAAACAAATTCCATGCCACTAAAGTAATAGTAAAAACAGTCAAGAGAATAATGGTATGGAAAAATATAAAAACTGCCAATCCTCCTCTCCCTCAGGTTTTCCAACCACCTGCTGGCAAACTGCATTATATGGGTTTTCTTTTTTAAATATAAAAGCCCCGTGAGAAATAAATTAAATAAAATCAAAGTATCCTCAACATTTTCTACAGCATTTATTGATTACGGTATTTTCACGTTAAAAAGTTGCTCACGTGCTTCTGCAACCTATTTGCCCCCTCTGTGCGTACAACGTTGCAGAGGGGCACAAGCACACAAAGCAGCAAATAACGTGTGGAAGTTTCAATTTTAGATATGCGAGACCACAAAATTAATGAGCGTCTTTGGAGTAATAATTTGTAGACTTCACAGAGAACCAGGGAAGATTATAAATGCTGTTGACCTAGAAGAAGTAATAGAGAATTCACTATTCAGTACTGAGGAACAATTTATAAGTGAATAAAGTCTAGCGTGCAATATGACTGCTTTCTGTTGACAGATGGCAGAGAAGTGTCTTCTCCATTCTCTCTCATTAAAATAATTATGGCAATGTATGTTAGTCTCTCTTCAAGCCTGGCATTTTCGCAGCACATACAGGGGCATCATCATTGTAGGAATAAGGTTAAATAATAATGGAAACACATTTCTGGCATGCAAAGGGCATTTGATATTAAACTTACCTGCTTCCAGAAATAACAGCAGGGAGAAATTTGTTAGCTCGGAGTAAATGAAATGATTTAACTTATTTTAACAGGAGGTTAATTAGAGCTCTCTGCTAACTTGAGAAACACGTACCAAAACCAGGTCAAGCCACAGTCACACTGATGAGCCTTTGCGTTATGCAACTCCTCCAGAACTGGGCTTGTTTCTCGTTTTTACCTTTGCTGCCAATTGCTCACTGTAAAACTGCAAATCAGATGCAGTCCAGTGTGAAACTTCTTCCACAGCTGTCAAATAATAAAGTCTGTGTAACTGCGGAGAGAAAATTTAGGTTACTAGAAACCATGTAAAAAATATTCCACGTTCAAGTGTATTCCCTGCATGGGCAGTGCTTTTGTGTCTGCTGCGCGAGCAAACCACCCCGGGAGGCTACGTGGTACGCGGGGAGGCACAGAGCGCTAGCCTAGTTATCCCCTGCACTGCTAATTACTCCGATGGGTAGTTAGAGGGACACAAGTTAATCACCACCACGCCACAGAGCTTCAGTGCCGTAAGTCAAAGTCCCCACTGTAATGCATGACATTAACACCGCATGATGTCATGGCTGCACAAAAATTATCCGGTGTCAGCACTGTACACTCCGCTGTTTCTCACCGCTGTTCTCCCCAATATGATTCACTTTCATTATTTATGAGACTTGTCTCACTAACCCTCAGCAACGGTTCCAAATAATGATAGGAATCTGTCAGTGTAGGATTGTATTTCTCAAAACAATAACCACAGTTCCTGGAAATGTCAATATGTCAATTGAGGGTAACACATCTCTCAATAAACCAATATTTTGTAAAAACAAAACAAAATCTAAAAAAAAAAAAAAAAAACACAAACCAAACAACACAACCAAAAAAGAACATGCACAGAAAACGGAAATTTGAGCTCCACCGAACTCTTCTCTTACGGTGCTGGGCAGAAAAATTCATCCTTCCTGCCAGGTGGTGGAGACAGAAAAACACATTTGTATTTCCCAATTGCCAATCTTGAAACACTCAATATTTAAGTACTTAACATTCATGAAACACCATGAGAAAGGAAATGAGGGCCTGGACAAAAGTCAGAGAGCTTACGCTATGGCAGAAATCGAACTGAAATTCAAAGTCATCCCAGGTATAGAAGAGTAAATAGGAGCTGTATTTGAGAATTTTGGGAAAAATTGAAAGCTAAAAAATTGAAAATTGAAATTGGTATTATTAGGAATAGCCACTTTGGTTGCTAAAAATTGGTTTTAGCAACCGTGTCACTGTAGAAACTTGCAGAATGATGATATCTTACTTCTAACAGCAGAGAAGGCTGCAGGCCCTGTGTTCCTCTCCTTTAAACAAAGCTCAGTAATACAGCACGACAAAAATTGCGCTAAGCCAAACCCTCAATAGTTCCATCCTGAGCCTTGTGATTCAAAAATTCAAGAACTACCTGAGTGAATTTCTATACCACTTGAGAAATGGATTGAATGTGCCTGCATTTTAAGCTAAGCCAACAAGAATAAAGGTAATGATCAATCCCTTCCATCAGTTGTAGATAACTATAATTTAGCTTTAAGTTTCCATCCAAGTACCTATTCTCTCACACTCCCAGAGGCCAGTGTTAATCAAAGAAAATATTTTTTACATGAACTAACCAGTTCTGAAAGCATTTCTGCAGCTATAGTTGAGACATATTACATTCATTGACTAAATACACATCTACAGAAGTGATACGAAAAACTATTTTGGTGCTACAAAGCAAGCCCTAAAAAACAGTACAACCACACCATTTTTTACATTACAGGCTTTTAAAAGCAAAGGTTTTTCCACAAAGGCGGCCTTACCCCGTCCAAGATTTTACTATACTGGTTTTGCTTCATGGGCAAATGCTACAAAGGAACGGTCTCACCACATTACAAAACTAAATGAGGGAAGGATTTTCTCAGGACTCCATCAGTACTTCTAACACATAGCCAGTACAAACCTGAAGGTGTTTCAGATGTTTAAATGATCAGAAAAATTTAACAAATATTTTCCGCTTCTGAAGCTCGAGGATCTTGAGATTTCTTATACCAGAAGCATAAACACACACATGCACACAAACAATCAAAGGCAAGCAGAAGCAAGCTCCACAAGACTGGAGGTCGACAGAAAAATGTATTAATTTGTTAGTGGAATGTTCAAGTAAAAAGCAGAACTGTTCTAAAACACAGTATGAGGAATATTAAAAGCACTAAAATTTCTGTTCCCCATTGCAAGACTCACATCTGTGTGCTGGGAATAAGGGAAAATAAACCATATCTATTTGGGAGAGTATAAATTTATCTGAACAGCAATAAATTCCTACTCATGACACACACTACAAATAATTACACAACTGACTTCCCTAGCAAATCATCTTGAATTTAATCTTTCCAAACTCAAAGGCTGTCGTATCTGGCTAATACAGCACATCATTTTCTACCAGTTCCATGTGAATTGGTCTGGTGTGACACTTTTATTTCTGACTTTTCCAGAAAATTCCAATTTCTAGAATTCACGGGGCAAAAATTATCGAAACTGAGATTTGGTTGAAGAGAAAATTAAATAAATTAGCTTCACATGACAACATGTAGCATGCAATCTTAATAAACAGTAGGTAAAAGTGGTAATTAAACAGCTTATCGATTTCAAAATGAATAATCTCTAATTATCAGGGAGCATTATTCAGGTAAGTAAATATAACGGAATAATAGCACGAAATTACAAGAGGAACATCTGCTGTGAACAGCACAGGAGCTACAAGCACTTGGATTCGTTATGCCAGAGTAGAGTTTCTCCAAGGAAACAGCAGAAACCTTTACTCTTGAGAAAACGAAAGGCTGGATCAAACAGGCGTGTTTTGTGCACCAAGGAGGAGATGGGCGCTCTCCACCCCTAGCATCGCAAGCCTCTGGTCATAAGGCACGAGTAATAATTGGATGATTTCTCGGCTACAATCTTTACTACACAGCCATGAGAGCCATCGACGTTAAGCATCTCCTTCAGAGGTAGCAAAACCTGACCAAGGATATAAATATCAGGAGGTTGTGGAGCCTGAGAAATTAAGGGCTATAAAGAAGCAGAAGGTGAGGGGATGATCTGAGATACAAAACACAATCGAAAAAGCTAAGCCATTAATGAGTACTTATGTTGGCCTACAAAAAGCCACGAGCATCTAAGGACCTGAAAGCACCAAGTGCTGCTCTCATCGTTAAGAGACGGAACAAAGCATACCTCTTTTTTATTGTATCTTCCATTAAAAACAGGACAATGCATTTCTGCTCGGTAAGAGGCATGCATGACTTAGCTGTTTCATAGACACCACCTTATGCCTTCAGAAGGACAATCCTGATTCATCATTTGTTCCTCATATAAATGAAAGAAAATTTAAAAACATATTTTTTCCCCAAATATCTGTTAACATTCCAGAAGAAATCAATGCCACCAAGTTCCTTTCTCCAAACAGCAAGAAAACACTCATGTAGAAATGCAGTTAACTTTGGGTTTTCTCACTGCCATGGCCTTCAGGACTATCCTTCCATTTGCCCAGTGAATGCAGTTTTCTACCTCTGCCTTACTGATCACAATTATCCTGATTTTTTTTAATTTCCTAACCTCCTTTTTTTCTTTTTTTTCTTTTTTTTCTTTTTTTTCTTTTTTTTAATTTTTTTCCCCTTTCTTTAAGTTTGTTTGCTCCCCTCATCTGCTTGCCCACTCTCTGTGCACTCTTCTACACCATGATCTGGCCACTGCTTTGTAGAAGAACCTCACAAAGACATGACCACTAGATATCATGTTGCCTCCTGATCTCTTGTTGCTTCCTCCATTTCAAAGCAGTTCTACAGCTTTCCCCTAAAATCTTTTTTCCTTTATAGCAGGGTGATAATCTGCATCATCCTCCAGTAGTGGGAAAATGTCACCTGGCCTCCTGTTTACTTTTATTTTACATCTCAAGCTATTGATAAAATCACTTTCCTTCCCCCACATCTCCACTGTTGCTTCCAGAACCCACAAGGTTCTCCATCTCACTTGCTGAAACTCTCCAAAGCTCTCTCATCACTCAATTTTTTCTCATTTTTTCCACCTCGTCCTCCCATCATGGTCAACCCAACCTAGTTCCCAACCCTCACGGTCAACCCAACCCAACCTAGTCCCCTCAACAGCCAACCCCACAGTGACCATTTGTTTGTCTCAAAGAGTCATTTCTGGTTAAAGGGCATCTGAAGCACCCAGCCTTTGATTTGCTCATTGATGTGTTGCTTCCAATGACTACCCGTGCACCTCTTGCAGGTCTGTGGAAACCACCTTCCCCGATTTTCTTCCAAAAATGTCAGACTGACACCAGCGTAGTATTGCAGTGAAAGGCAGACAGCTGTGAAGTCCGGCTTTGGGCCACATCACCAATGCTATTCTCCCTTGCTTTTTGCTGTCTCCATTACAAAAGGCTATTCCTGTTTGCACAGTCAACAACATTCACATTTTTCAAAGCTTTCTACGCATCCTTCAGCATCTGCACATGTATTTATCCCTATAAACGTACTCAGATGTATACAAAAATAATCACAAGCCACTTAATATAAGGTGACAGCTCTGATTTTTATTCTCTAAGGCCCTAATAAATTAATGATAAACTGTTTATTATGGAAGTATTACCGATTTTCCAAATCCTTCTGGTTTACCAAAATGAAAATTTCATCACCTGAATTAAACAAACTTTCCCTGCATCATTTTGTGAAATGGTGACACTTCGGCACAAGCGAAACGCAATGGCCATGGGACTGAACAAAATTTGCTGTTTGCCACCATGCTCATCGTTCCCAGCCCATACACACCAGCTCACTAGTGACAGGATCCGTATTTATCACACTAACAAACACCCCCCCTCCCAAACGAGAGAATTAATCTCTCTCCTGCACATGTTGTCTTGCACAGCTACATGCACACGCGGAGCATGTCGAGTTTAAACATCAGTTGGCGCACCTATCAATCCACAGCAAACTTATCATAAAGCAATCATGGCTTAATTAAAGCCACAGAGAGGTCAATATGTTCATATGCAAGATGATTCAGTATGATGTCACTTGGGTACAATCAATTAAAATGCACGGTATATTTTTTAAATGGGAAAACCTGAGTAGGGAGCCTGTTGTCTACCCAAAGGTTTTCCTATGCTTTAAAAGCTTCATTTAAATATTTTCTCCTTATTTATATGCACAAAAGTAATAGTTATATCAGATATTCATAGGTGATTTAGATGATTGATACCAATTTCTCTTCATAATATGACTAGCAAATAAAAAACACAGCAGTTCTAATATAAAAAAATAACATGTGACAAGGTTTCCTAAAACATTTCTATTTTGGACCTCACAAGCTAAATTGCTTTTGCTGGCCCCTTCCACCTCTCAGCATGGTTGACAGACAAATTGATCGAAACATCGGAAAATAATATGCTTGCAAAATTTCTCTGGGTGAGTTTTCAGTCTTTTGAATTTTTCATACAAGAACAAAATGAAAGATTGCCTCCTTGATTTTTCCTCCATTATGCGTCCCCATCTTATGTACTACAGGAACATACAATACTTCAAATAGCAGCAATACATTGTAAACAAAATGTATAACATTTTTCATAGAACACCCAAGCTGTACGAAGTTAAAAGACTGGGTAGCAGGCATCTTTGCCCTGCAGATTATGTTGTTCAATTATAATGAATTCATACATTTGAAGTTGCCTTAGGGCCTCTCATTAGACTTAGGGGTGTTTATTACAGGAAATATTGCTTGTATCATTTAAGAAGCAAGAAGGCTAGATGATTTGATTAGAAATGTTGACAGTTGAGGTGTGTAAAAAATATGTCATTCACCCACATTTTCCCCCACTTTAATATTAGGATCCTTCATTTTTTATGAATTCTTTAACCCGTTCTTCCCTCCCCACGAAGCCCATGGTTTTTACAGCAAAGTCCACTGTTAGTGCTGCGTATCCCTCACCGTGAACTACTATTCTGACACCAGCCGCGACGCTTTTTACCTGGCAACCAGAGCAAAATATAAATGGCACATTTCAGTCGCTATTTTTCTCCCCGTTTCCCCTGTGCACGCATGCGTGCGGCAGAGCAGAGCCATGCTCCCTTCCTCAAGTAGCTCCACTTTTTGTAGTGCAAACACCACAGACCCCCAGGCTCCTACAGAATTGTTAAATTAACTTTTATGATGTTACAGAAAAGGCAGAATCTCATGCATTCAAATTTACACCTCATGAAATTTAACCAAATTATTTTCCTCCATATTGTATAGGGAAACCTGATAAATAGTTTGTCAGGTTTTGGTCCAAATTAAACAAGCCCTGAGAGATTATCTTGAATTTAAGCAGTCAGCAATGCTGATTAAGTTTAACGTGTGGATCAGAAAGCCAGGCAGAAAGAATAATTTTGTTTGCTGATTTCTTGTTACATTTGCCACATTAAATAAATATATAAATTATTACTGTTGAAGGCTAATACTACTTTTAATTCCTATAGTACATAAACTGACCTTTAATTGTGCTGTAGATGATCTGCAATTCAGAGAAAAATAATTTGCACTAAATCTTCTGACACCTAGTAGCCTCCCCCCTGCTTTCTATTAGTAGCCAACAGCCATTTTTACAACATCTTGAATTCACTGACTGGTTACTGTTTTTTTTTAAGTGAGATTCCATTCCATGTCACCAAAACCAGAAGCATACCTTTAAAAAAAATCTGTTTCTAAAATAATTCAGCAAAAAGCATTAGGTAATTACAAGGACTGAAAAAATAGGTAAGGAATCTCAACTTCTGGTTCTCACATTTATTATTACATAGAGCTTGTCTAGCTCAAATTGGGCTTCCACTTTCTGTTCCACTTCCACTTTATGTTTAGCCAGAGAAATTTAAATGAACCCAATGGCTTTACTTTGAGAAATTTATGTAACTTAGAGGAAACATGTATTTGAGCAAAGAAAAGTATCAGATCTTTCATGATTCAGACTGAGTCGTGGCACCATTTAAAAAGGAGCAGAAAAAACTTGAAGTTATTAAGAATAACACATTTTCATTTTTACATTGGAAATGTTTCCTCTGTGCTGAGGCAGCCTGTAAAGGAAGATATGTATTTAAATTAAACCTTAGTGATTGCACTGATACGGACGTTCTTGTTAACAGAGCAAAAGAAACAGCAATGGTGTTCAGAGCAATTAGGCCAAAATGTGTTGTATAATAATAATAATCTTGGAAAAAATTCTAACATGACTTGTCAGTAACTGCTTTTCTCCTCTGAGGACCTGGTATTTGCCATTTCATCCTTCCTGCACAATATCACAAAACGTTGGTAGCTTGCAGCCAAATTTTATTTTCCTGCAGCAGGTCAACAGAAATCAGACTTAAAAACTAATTTCAGCACTGAATTTGCATTTTTTTTGTTTAGTTTATGTTATTTATTAAAAAGGTGCTAATTATAAACACATAAAAACTAATTACATTGGAGTAGAGGATATTTCTACTTTTATTGCCTTTATATCCCCTAACATCTATCAACCAAATAAAATTTAATCAGGTGTCTAAATGCTTATGATGAAATCTCCATTTGTGATGACTGTTTGATACTCAGTTGTGGAACAGGGTCAGAAATTTGTTTTCAAAGGGTGTATCAGAACTATGTGGCACTCGTACCCCGTGCAGTAACCAGTTCCTTCCTTTCCCCTAGGTCCCAGGGAGCCCTGCATAATGCACCATTTCCTTAAGCGAGCTGTCCTGATGGAATTGCATCCAGCTGAAAAGCACGGAGCACCAAACGTGCCATGCGAGGCCATTTGGTGCTCAGCTATGCTTTTGCCAACCCCACATTGAAAAGTCCAAAATGGCAGTAGTGGCTCAGTGCAAAACCTGACCTGCGTTTCATTTTACACTGCTCGCTCTAAAATTCGGTTAATAACAGCACATTCAGTTATCAAATATTTTTAAACTCTTCCACACAACACCAGCTACGTTTTCATGGGATTTGTATGCAGCATCAGCAACAAATCAGCTCTGCATTTACTATACAGAATCAATGTGTAGCCCTTCAGAATTTGCTAATCTGCATTTACAGATGCTTACATCTCTTAAAATACTTAACTAAATATGTTAGGGTGTTTAAGCTGCAAGCTGCCTACTATCTTCAAATATCTAGAGAACTAACAGTAGCATTCTTAAGTTAGGAGTGACAAATACTAGAAAACCTCCACAATTTGGCTTCCATATCTCTGAATTGGTATTTCAGTGACAGATGTTTGTTGCGGCAAAAACCTCTGTCAGAACAAAATTAGGTGATCTATCATTTTAAGATATGGTCTTCATATACTGTTTACTCGAAGATATCACTTGCCTCAAGCCAATTTTGACCAAGAACATTTTGTGATATGGAAGTGATTTGTATATCATCATTTTTGTGATAAATGTAGCTCTTGAACACAAAATAACCTACTATTCCACAGTATTACAGTTAAAACTCCTTCACCAGTAAATCTGTACTACTGCTTTTATTACTACAAAGATACTGTATCTAGACTCCAATGTATTTCCCATTTTTATTCACTGAATAGGGTTGCCTGTTTTCTTGCCTTCGGATCAGGGAGTCTGGCACCCCTGCCTCACCAGCTTTGTATCACAGTTTTGGGGGGCATGGGAGGTCCCCAACGTCCACCACGAGGCATACCTGCATATTTGTTCCTGCAAACAGGCTAATGGAAAGACAAAGCCATGCAAAACAACAATGCTAAGGCAGGGACTGCCCCACTTGTTCTGCAGCCCGCCACCTCCAAAATTCACAGCTCAGTCCCACCACTACCACTACTTTAGGAGCAACATCTCTCCTCCGGCAATGTAAAGCCGCCTGTTCCATGGATGATCGGAACAAAGTGCCTCACCTCCTCATCTTCTGCAGCTGTAGGGGGGGGAGAATGTGGACGTGATGCCATCAGCCAGCCACGAAGGACTGCAAACTGCCACAAAGCACAGAAGTTGGACAAATAACAAGTAAAGGGGGACGAGAGAACAAGAGAGACATCTCAGGAGGCCAAATAAACATGAGATGCATGCATCGCTTGACCTGAGCAAACCATCTTAAATGGCAGAGTTGAGGAGCTTCCACCACCTATTTAAAATTGGACACCTCTTCAGAGACCACTGGTTGCAGGAACACCTGTGAAGTAGAAAATTAATTGGGTCCATAAATTACTATATAAGCCACTGAATAACCATAATACAGTAATGAGCTCCAGCCATTACTAGCCTTGGGTTAATCTAAAACAAAGTCCTAGAGATAAGGGGCTCTAGTTTTGCCTCCTTCCCAAAGTAACAGCTGACCTAGAATAAATTGGACCCAGTGGACAAGTAAGAGAGCAACACCAGCGCACACGAAGGGCTGTCCCTCAGCCAGTGAGTCACTGGATTTGCAGTCGGCCTGGAGCAGAAGGAAACGCACGTCAAGAGCTGCCCTCACTCAGTGCCCACTCCTTTATGGGAAACACAGCCCACCGAGGCTTTTGTTCATTTCAGCTTAAAACGCAGTTTTCTTCGGATAAACGGTGCTGACGTTTTTTCATGGTGCTAGTCCATTTGTACCCTGAGTAAAAATGATCAAATTAGCACAGAAACACAGGCAAAGAAAAGCACTGCCATTTGACAGATGAATCAACACAAGTGTTGTGTGTGAGTCAGGAATGCTTGGCAGCTGAGCAGATGTGGGATTCTCCCACAACACACCATGGAAGGGTATGAAGGTATCTGCATACCTATGGGACTAAATTGGGCCAAGAGGCAGAAAGGCTGCACTGCTTTCCGCATGGCTCCAACCCCAACTTGTGTAGAACCACTTCAAGAATTTTTTTGTTTTCCTACTAGAACTGAAAAAAATAGGTAAAGTCCTTATTAAAGGGTAGGATTGGGCAATACCAACAGAAGCTTCCCTACCAGTGCATGAGGCATGGTATCGTACAACCTCAGCCCAGGAGAGCTGGTTGGAGTTTCTGCTCCACTCTTGCTCAGCTCCTCACCCTTGACTGCCCACACATCTGTAATGAACCCCAGCACTACACCTGCTCTCTTTTTTTTTGTCCACCGACTGCCAGAATGGGATAACCCAGCACTGCGACCTGCTAGGCACCATTTCTGCAGTAAGATGATTTTATTCTACTTACAATGGCAAGACACAAATTTTACTGGGGGATGGTGAGAACACAAGTCTTACCACCAGGCTCACAAAGTTGGAGAAAACACTAAGGTTCAGAGGTACAAGCACTAAGCTAAGAAAACTTAAAAGAACCACGAGCACTACGGCCTTTGTTTCACAGTCTGAGATTTAAAATAGCACAGACCTAGCTGCAGAGCTAAAAATAGGACACGGCAGTCTACACGGCTTATTAAAAAAAAAAAGCTATGCTTCAACAGATGTTAATTTTGCTGCACGTGTAACAGCAGTTTTCAAACAAAATATCTTTTATGCTGGGAATTGTGAGCAGAATTTTGTGCTGTTTGATGACAATTGCCCAACGTGGTGTTCGGTAAAGGAAAACTGGAGAGTTATTCACATGACATTCTCCTACAGCACAGAGAGTAGCTCAAGCATAAGTTTGTGCTGTCACTGATTATACACCTAGAAAGTGTAGTGATATACCAGGACTCGACTCTGCTAGCTTCAGTACTAAGAGATAAGAGCCTGTGCCTGAAGGATAGGAAGTCATTAGTATCTGCATCAAATCCAGGTTAGGTTAGCAATGACAAAACAGTTCCATAACGGCTGTCCTGAACAAGGTAGCATGAAGACTGTGTGCACAGAGGAGTGAGTAAGCTTTTTGTGGGTCTCTTTCAGAAAAAAAGACTCCCTTTACTGAGCTTTACACCTCAGTGCCCCTGGAAGAGATTGCCTATCAGGTGAAAACACCAAAAGCCTCGAGCCACATACAAAGAAAACCATGAAAACCCAATTCTCCGCTTCATAGCATCTTCCATGTGGTCATCTCCAGTTATGTCCTACACTAGAGGAGTGGTCTAGAAAGATCCCTCTTCTCTGTAGCAGATCAGATGATCCTCGTGGTCCCAGCACACTGTCCCTGTCCACCCACCATGCTCCTCTTCACAAGGGAGCAGTCCTGGCTCTAATCAGCTATCCCGGCTGGGATTATTAATCATTTTATGTGGACAAACAAAAAGTTAGTTTTTTTTCTGGTTGCTATCATACATCTCCTTCTCTTCTTCCGCATCAAAAGAAAGCAGGTAAACCACTGGAGGGTGGGGCTCTGTCAGCATGCTGGGGCATAAATTAAATTAAATAAATAAATAAATAAAATATTTAAAAATAACGATTCTGTGTATTTTTGTAAAGAGGGGAAAAATGGTATCATAAATGGGGACTCTACTTCAAAGCCTTGCCCCATTCAGGAGGAGTAGCAACAAGAATACTGTAAGAGGATTCCTTACAATTTCACAACTGCTAATACAATATGTTCAAATTTTGCTTTAGTTTTTAAAGCCAGAAGAAAAACGTGTATCCTCTGATCTTTTCAATTGTTCAGATCAATATGTTCAAGTCCTCACAAAAGGGAAATTCTCATTTACAGCTGCTTCACAACTTAAATGAGAAAAATCTTAAGCATGTTTCTAAAAAATCTGGAATGAAGCGAAAAAATGACAAATGTTGAAATTAAATATCAAAGCACTTGTTAAAGTCATGAAAGAAAATCTAACTCTTTCAATAAAGAAAAAGGGTTGTATTTTTCCTTCTGGGGAGGAGAGTTTTGACCATGACTAGTTTGCATCTGTCACGACTATCTATAAACAACAATTATTTCCTTCTGTTATTACATAAAAAAAAAAAAAAATGAAAACAAGACACCATCATTTGGCCTACAGCAACATAACCACTGAAAGAAAATTCTGCTAGGGTTCAATTTGCATGATAAACTGTTGTTAACAGATACCATCTGTTTTTAAATTTAGTAAAAGGACCCATATTATACAGCTCATTACAAATATTACTAACTCTTAGACAATGACTCTTGTAAAGTGTACATTGCAGCTAATGAAGTAGAAAGCTTAAACAACAAATCATTTACAAGTTTTTGTACAGTGTTTCTAATGGAGGGAGTTTATAATCATAGGAAAATGTAATCACTTATGTTAAGCAATCCATGGACCTAGTCAATGTAGCACAAACAGCCATTATGCAAAATTATGACATTAAAGGAAAAAGACTATTGCAGACTTCGCATTTTACAGAATATGCCACACAAACTAATAACTTTGAAAGAATTAATCAGGTGAGATCCCTCACTTCCAAAACAGTATTTTCCATCAAATATAAAAAGCAGGTTCAACCTGGACTGAGATTTGCTGTCCTGAATTAAACCTGACACCAGTAACAAAGGGGATTCTGTAATGGACATCGGATCTTACAATACAGTGCATTAATGGGCATCACGGTGAACATAATCTGTCAGGAACAGTCACAATAAAGATGTTCCACTGATTAATGTTCCACTAGGCCTGGATTTAATAATTTATATAATTTGTATTAACTTTAAAATTGCTATCACTACGGTGGACAAGGATAAAACACAAACAATACAATACAATAATTTCATACAAGAAAACATTATACACCGCAATTAAAACTGTTTTTTTCATACAAGAGTAATTGTTCAAGATTTACAGAGATGAATTAATGTGAAACAAAGCTGCACATTCAAACAATATAATAAGAAAATACTTCTAAGAAGTCATAAATACTTTATAAATTACATTAATATTGGTGTTTGGTATTATTGCATTTTTATTCTTTTAAAATGTATTTTTAAATATGATTCCCATAAGAATACATGCTTCTATAAAACAAACAAACTTTTAAAATAATGACAGTGTGTCTTACAAAAAACACCCCCATTATTTTTTCTATACTTTGTATTGAGAAATAGCGATGTTACAGCACTAAAAATGGCCATTGTGCATTCATTCAAATAATCCTTGTTTTTATACAAAGAATTAAGCACCACTTCCTGAACCATTATATTGTAAGGTTCGTGGGTATTGGTCAAGAATATCCTATGCTATCCTATCAGGATGATTAATGAAGGCACCTTTTTCACAGAATGTCAGACTCTGCCTTTTTAACAACTGACCTTTCATAGAATACTACTGAACTCATAATTCCACTTTTGTTCAGTTTCTTATTAGTGGAGTTAAAATTAATACTTATGGGAATGATGGCTAAGGTGATGCACAGTAAATCTTATAGCACATCAACCTTCTACACCGACTACCAAAGGAATAGTACCTGCATTTGTCTAGTTCAATAGCATAAGTATTCTAGTAAAACTCTGTGTCCTTTTAAAAGACAAATTAGGTCAATATTCAACCCTCTTTCAAGTACAAAGCTGTACATATAGAGAAACACTTCCAAAGTTCATATATCCCCGCGAAATAGTTAATGCCTACTGTACATTACAGAATTTTGAGTCCTGCTGCACTGTTGGAAACTTCAAGCTGACAGCGATGCTGTACAGCCTGAAACAGGCCGTAACCCACATTTCTCTTCAGGGGAGACGTTTTAACAGCCTGGGATGCTGCAGCCATTTACTCCCCAGTATGGCCACACATATCTCCACATCCTAAAAGCCGCGTCTCCCAAACGGGGAGTAACAGCACTAATTTGCCACCATGAAGGTTTTGGAAGTCAGTGATGCTGCAAAGATCAAAGGTTTTGGAAACCACTATGTTGAAAAGCCGTCTGAGATAAACAGAGAACCCTTATTTCTTCAAGGAGCCTGACTGGACAACGGAACCCTGAGGTGAACATGCAAGGAGCCAGAGCCACGAAGCCTGCTAACACCTCCACGTACCACAGTCCAAAAACATTTACTATGAGGAATTAAGAACATGCAATTCCACAAAAGCAGCTCAAGTCAAATATGCTGGGATCTCCTTAGTTATAGGAAGAAAAGAAAAAGATGAGGTTGATTTAAGTAATTAGTTCTCTGGTAAAGATATTCATTACCCTACCTGCCTATAATTTTGTCATTTAAATCAGAACAATGGCATCAACTCTCTTCCTCACTTTTATATACTAATACTCTCAAACCCTGAAGAGACCTTTCTAGCCTTAAAGACATTTTAAGATGATAAAGATGTGAAACTTTTTATTGGTACATGAAGATCAAAATACATGCTCTGGCAGCGTTGTATCTGATGTCAAACACTTGAGACATCACACAACTGGTAGCAATTCTGTTGTAAAACGTGCAATAATACAAGCAAAATGCAGCTTAATTTTTCTCTATGCGTTCATTCACATTCATATGAAGTCCATTCACATTCATTATGAGATAAGGCATCTGCATTATGGCTAAATATTGTATCTTGCAAACACAGTGGCATTTGCACAGTTTCAACCCTTGCAAATCAAAGAGACCATGAGGATTTCACCCAAAATGAGGTTTTCTAGAACAAAGCTAGAGGACATTGGAATGCATTTCCACCTCTCCTTAGATCTTAGTATTTTTCGTAAGGTCAGCTGGGCTGTAACTTAGCTGTTCCATAATGGGAGACCTGAGACCGATGGAGATGTCCAGCTCCTCGGTAGAAAACCAGTTCCTGTAATGCAACCTAAAGAACTGACAGTACCTTGCTTTCTGAGCAGCATTTCTGATCCTTCTGCCAACCATTACTACAGTAATAGGTATTGCTTAAGAAATAAAGCTGCACAAAACTAAAAGACTCGTGTTCTAGAATCAATTTTACTCCTGTACCAAAAGTAAGAAAAGCATTTCCTTGCTCTTTCGTTTTTAGAAATGCTGTCATACTGGGAGAAGATAGGGCATTTTTCCCTGCACAAGAACAAAAAAGATTTTACAACTTTGTCGAGATTGAATTTTCAGAAGTTACATGAGAAAGTAATCATATTCAAAAATATGAAAAAAAAATGTACTGAAATGGCGGGTCTTCTCATAAATTTTGAAAATAAAAGTTTGCAGATTCTAGCTCATATCTTGCCACAAGATAGTGGCATAAAGCTGAAGTTATGTCCTTTCTATTGATGATGAAAAATTAACGTTGAAATTGCATTTTTACATGGAACACTTTGATAAGTTTTTGTTCATAAATCTTACATACATTTGTACAATTAAGACAGACACGAGGTACATATAATCTCCTAGAAAAATATCTAAATGTGATGGGATTGCATACCAACGCACATAGCTGCAACTGTTTATTTCACCTGCTTGTCTAGAGCAGTTATGAACTATGATTTCTTCTGATTAATTCATGTTAAAGAAATCATAAGCCACAAACCTAATTTTGTTCTAAATGCATTTTAGAATGAAGATATAGAAGGTAGGAAATCTGAGTTGTGCCGGATTACAAAAGAGAAATGAAAATCTTTTCCTGCAGTTCTGAGGACAAGGAATCAGGGTCAGAGCAACTCTCATGTGCAATATTAAGAGTTCACGCTATCAAAAACTTACTGTTAGATACAGCCAGGTATCTTTCCTTCAAATATAACAACTAGACCCACATAAAACACAGGAACCTGGAACCCTACACGGTATCTCTGATTTTATCTGTGTGACAAAAAGAAATGGTCAAGGTACAAGTAGAAAGAGTGCTTTACTAAACAGATTGCTCAAGACTTTGCCTTACACCGAGAGGAAAAGACTACGAATGGGTAAGTAGAGCAGAGATACAATAGCAAATGTATTCCCTCAAGTATGAAAGATGAGACAATAACTACAAAGACACAGAATTTTTATGGAGCAATTTACAATGAAAGTGCAACAAGAAGCGCAGTTCCATATTTATCCCAGACCCAGAAATGAGGGAGACTATGTGCAAGAAAAGAAAGCAGCCAAACAAGCTGATGAAACTCAGGCAGCAGTGGTCAAGTGTCATTGCAAAAGCAAAATAGCAACAGGAAAATCCTGAAGCACTACCATAAAACAGCCTCTATGACAACAAACTCAGCAAGTACAGGATGAACATCGCAGATGAAGCCCTCAATTTGCGTCGGCGGCGCTGGTGCTAAGCTCTTGGCTCGCTGCAGTATCAGCATCCCAGTGGTGGGGGCTGAGAAAGGGGGGTTCAGTAACCACTGCCAAGGAAAGCCCATCGTCCTGTTCTCAGCGTCTATTATCAGATGAACAGATACAAATGTGCAGTACTCATCCACCTCCCAATTCAAAAAGAAATATTCAAGAGCCTCGGAAAGACTGCTGCGCTATTTAATGCAGCTTCAACAAACCCAAGTCTCCAACTCTTCCCCACGCAAGGGGTGAAGTAGTTAAAAAAAATCTTTAGGGATTTTTTTTTTTTTTTTTAAGGTGGATATAAAAATATTTTGCAAGCCTAATTGAACCAGTAAGGCTCCTTCTATGTACAGTAACAAACATAATTACTTAAAAGATCCATTGAAACAGATTCTTCACTTTTCAACTGATGATCCATTCTGTAGACTAAAACTTAATCTGAGAATTTCTGGTGGGCAGAGAAGTCGTTGTATCATATAATAATGTCCATAATATATAGACTAAATGCTGCCACCTGAGTTATCAGATAAAGGTGTTGGGAATGCCACTTTCATAGGTATTTGGCAAATAAACAAGGGCATCATATGCTGGATTACTCAGAAGCAATAGCATGACCATTTCTTTTAAATGACAGAACAATATTAAGAAAAATATGACTATTTTAAATATTCAATTCATTAGCAGTTGAAAAGTTTACTCCAGATGGAAAGTCAGTACTTAACAGGACTCCCAATTTAGAAGTGCTGGATGAATGAAAAAGATGTATCCCAATTAATGTACCCAGATGTCTCTCCTGGAGTCCAAAACAAAGCAGACCTTCCAATTTGGTAAGTGCTAGCCTGACAGTGCCTGTAGTTAAGTTGTGTGAGTTAGAGTTGTGTGGTGATAAATTATCCTAATTATTATGGATTTTTGATAACAAAGTGATAGACCCAAAAGAAAAGAATTGAGTGAAGACAAAGTAACAATGTGAACTGAGACAAAACAAAAATTTAATATGCAAGTGTCACAACTGTCTTTGTTTTATTATTTCAGCAAGGCTACTGTTTAATAAATTTGTAAATATATGTCCATTCAGATAGTTCTATTAAAGATTTCAATTAAACTAAGAATTAAGATGGGGCATGCTTTTGGCATGAATATCAGTAAGTAGTCAGGCATAACTCAGAAATACCTGCAGTCATCCAAATCCTAAATCCAACCTGAAGCAGCCCTACATTGCCTCTTGGAAATATAAAGAATCCAACAACAACAAGAACTGAATTTTTAGCCCTAGCAAGCTGGGCTAAAAGTAACTGTGTAGATAACACTGCTTTCAAAACAAGACATTTTACTTTACATACTGAAGCCTATAAAAGGCTGCAAGATTCCAGATCTACATCATAGGCAAAGTTAAAAGTCTGACTCATTCAAGATGTGAACACGCAGCACTATCATCAGGTAAGAAACGTTGACAAGAATGTGTATGTGTACTGCCACTTTTTATTTTCCTTCAGCTTCATTATACCTGGGGGTTGTTTTTTGACCATTTGGCATTTCTTTACTTTGATTTATCATTAGTTCAGGCAGAAGATTCTTTGTTCATTTTCAAGTTACCTACATACACTGGAATTCATATGCATCATGAATGTATTTTTGTTCCTGTATTCTTTTGTTGCCTGCTTTTGTTATTGCTATAAGTTCTATGAAAAAAAAAAAAAAGTATTAAAAAAAGTATTTCCCAGAACAGACAGGAAACGAGACATGCTATCACAACTCTGAGGATATCCTCTGTTTCACACTGAAGCATAAATCTTAAAACCCAGAGGATATCTGCATAAATGAAGAGCATCTGGACAAGCTCAGAGTCACAAGCAATATTACCCAGCACACAGAAAACTCCTGACCTACAGGAGTTGATAGGTGATCCCAACCATGACCAACAGAAATTGCAACCAACACTGAAGCCAAGTAAAATGGGGATCTGGTTTAACAGACAAGCACACCACCAGGGCAGCAAAAGCAGAAAACCTCTACAAACTTTAAAGTGGAAAAAGCCTGAAAAATAAAGCTACAAGTCCCCCCCTGCCAAAGACGACATCCACGTTGGGTGGCGGTACCTGCCACCGTCGGCAGAAGAAATCTGATTGTTTCCAAGAATTCAAAGAGAGGTGGCGAGAACCAAGGCAGGCTCTGGCACTCTGTCTGGGGGAGAGGGAAAGGGTTCAACACAAAGATCAGGCCACTCCAGACTTCTGAATTTCAGATACATAAACACGAGACATTTTCTATATTCAAGTGTTCATGTCAGTGTTTAAAATTAGAACAAACTGTTTTCA
The DNA here is from genome assembly GCF_963932015.1 of Anas acuta. Lineage (NCBI taxonomy): Eukaryota > Metazoa > Chordata > Aves > Anseriformes > Anatidae > Anas > Anas acuta. Next base: position 36,753,520 of record NC_088985.1, on the reverse strand, counting down.
GAGGTGAAGAACATTCATGAGCTGTGAAAAATGACTACTTTCAAATTATTCAGGTAGTACATTTCAAATTGCCTTAATATAAGCTGATTTATATTTATGACCAACTCTTTCATATAGTGGTTAAACTTTCTGTAACTCCTCCCAAGTCTGATCATTGAACGTGAAGAGTTTAAAATGTTGAGGGAGGAAATATTCTCTTTCTCCCTTATATCTAGGCATTTGTACCCCAGGCTGTTCAGGGCAGCTAGCCATCACAAGACGAGGTTTTCCAAAGGCTGCCTTTCGATCAGCATGGTTGTATTAGTCTACTGTAGCGCCATGTACCAACAGAGGTCTACCTCTAATGGAACAGCCATCAACATCTTGGTGTATTTCCATATTGCTTTTTAAATAATGCAACGATTGCCTGATGGCCATACCTGTTTCTACACACGAGCATGTTTTTTGCAATAGCATGGGTTGATCCACCCGTGAACCCAGTGGCCACTCTTTCAGGGACACTCATTCTTCTTGACAGCAACCTGTGATGAAACCTTCATTTCACTTTTAGGAAAGTTTAGAGATTTCTCATTGAAACACAAAACAAAAATATTTATCTTATTAAAGGAGACTTTCAAGGCCTTTCATATGAGCAACTTCAGTGCCACAGGTTGGTTGGGGCAGGATGAAAACAAACAGCTTGCCATTACGTGGTAAATAAAGATTTAAGAAGCATTTCAGTGTCACATCACTTTGTCCTTGTGGAACGGTCCGGATGGCAGCTGAACCACAGCCCCTATCCTGCATCTTTGCAGTGCATGTGACTGAAGTAAAAAAAACTTGAAAAATAAGATAATTGCCCAGACTCTCCATAGTACAAATATATATATATACACATATATCTTGAATCCTAAATGTCTGTAAGACAGGCAGCTTTCCAACATAGTTCTCATATGTGATAAATATGTCTAGCTGTCCAGTTATATGGTGCAATGAATGTGGTAAAAAAAATAACTTTTTGGAATGTTTTCTTTTCAGCCCTGGAGAGGCTTTCCATGAGGACCAGAACATGCTCACCATTTGTGCTGCTGGAACTCTAAGTGCTAGATGCCTCTCCTCCTCCCAGGAGCATCTCCAGCATCTCCAGAATAAGATAATTTTGTCTGTGTGTGTGTCTGCGTATTAAATCAGTGGTGGTGCCACACACATCTGTATCATGAAACAATCACAACACAAAGAGCACATAATATGAACAAAACATAGGCAGAAGCAGGATGGTTACTGTACAGAGAGACTACGTTAATCATAATAGCCTGGACACAAGCAAAACCTAACTGTGGAATGACCAAATCAGGGGCATGCATCACTAACAATGAGGAGAGATAAATGAAAACAAAAATCGACTGATAGTCTGAGACAAACTTATTTTAATTTCACCTCGTTGCTTTGCTGCTTCCTGCCCTGAACTAGCACAAGCAGAAATATCCTCTACAATAGTCCTCTTTCACACCAGACAATCTGTAAAATCATGCTTAAATCTACAATATTATGAAGTTCCTTAGCAAAATAAAATGCAATTAAAAAAATCTATTAGTATGAATGACAATTCATAAATAGGCTACAACAGTAAGCCTCCCAAATGTCAAAATTAACTAAAGAAATTGATAGCTGTTCAAAACCTAATTTGATTAAATGATCACCAGGATTTCACATTTGCTGTTTATGACAGAATACGTTCACTCAGAAGTTTAGAAGCAATCAAAAAAGCTTTTATCACCAACAAGCACTCATTTTAATAAGCAAAGAGGCAATTGTGAGTATTTATCACTTGAAGGATTGCATGTACTAAACAACTTTAAATTCTTCAGAATCCAATAGGAACTTATTTACACTGAATCAGGACTTCTGAGAACTAACAGCGATGGATGCTGGGTGTCTGTCTCTGGTACATCAATCCCTAGAATTCTTTTCACTTAATAGTTTAATGAGTAACTCTTTTAAGGAATTTGGGGAAGTTTGACTTAAAGATGATGTAGTTAGGCAATTGCTGACAATGTCAGCGATGAAATCATCCTAACAGTGGAACGGTTATTTTCTTTTCACCAGGAAAAACAATGCAAAATCCTTTGACAACGGATTTAAAAATTGCCAATTAAGTCTTTTCTAATTTGAGGAGGATGCAGCTCTGTTCCACACTACTAGATGGACATTTCCATTCCTCTCTCAACACTATGGTCTGCAGCGAACTCCTACCATTATCACCCTTACTGACCCCTGGCATATAATGCCAGCAGCATGGAAGAGTTCATTTACTGCCTATTGATGTGTTTTGCTAACATAAGACTTATGCATTTAAGGTTTTAAAACTTTCAGAAATGTTTATAAGAACTGCAAGGCACCGCTCAGTCCCTCCTGCTGAAGTGACAGTTCCCAGACTTCAATGGGACTTGGATTTGAGTCTATGTAAATCACACTTAGATTTAATATGCAGAGTGTACATGCAGAAAATATAAATCACCATGTTTCTAGGAACAGCTTTGTACCTGCTGATATTGACAGCAAAAGGCAAAACCAGAAGCTTGAGGCTTTCAGAAAAAGCCTGGGGTGTGGGCTGTACAGTGGGGTCCTCCTGCAGCCTCCAGCCTTCCCAGCTGGCGTGGCACCCACTCTGTGTGCCAGTGCCAGGTCGAGGTCCTTCACTACTGGCAGGAGCACTTTGTGTCAGAATTTGAAAACCCTGATGCTGAAGGAAAATGAGATGAGATGTGATATGGAAAGCAGTACTAAATGTTTAATATGATCAGCAATTCACAATTATTTCTTAAGTGTCTTTTTCTGGATAACTTTTTCCACTGCATGATCTCGGTGAGAAGATAATACGAGATGCTGCTTTTGAATAAGTTATACATTTGCCTTGCTTTACTTGAACATAACAATGCTACCATTATTAATATTTTTAGTCTACAAAACAGCACTAGCCTTCCAAAGAAAAAGTCCTTGACCAAAATATCAGAGGATATTAAACTGAGAAGTGATCTACTGATGCAAATCATTAAATCTATTTGCATTTGCTTACTGAACCCTAACACAGAAATTAAACTACATAGTGTAGGAAAAAGAGCTGGTTTTGCATGGTTAAAAGGAGACATCTTGGAAGATCCAAGCTCTATGTCATTAATTTTCCTTCTTCCCCTCATTAACAAGTAAAATGTTTTCACTGCTTGAAAAGTTTTAATAAATAGGAAAAAGCAGGGCAGCTGACATAAGTTTTTAATGTAATATACAAGAGCTTTTAATATTTTTACATATATTAATGCAAAAGCTAAAAATAAATGTTAAAAGGTTACATTTGTGAAGAAAGAAAAATGGCATTTACAGTTACAGGATAAGATTTTAGAATTTAACTCTTTCTCTTCCGACACGATTTTCTGAAGCTCATTTGCATTTAACTGAAATCGGTGTAATTGCACAGGCGAGCCCACCGCAGCGGTGGTACGGGGGCTAAGGGCACTGATACCTCACAGCTCTGCATTCCAGTATCATTCGCTGGGTTTTGTCCTACCCAGTTAGAAGGGTTAAGTTTGCTTTAGAGAATGAATCAAGGTAGGCTTTTTAAGAATAACTGTGATTAGCACACGCATGATGTATGTGATCTTTGTGAGCTTTACTGCAAGTGCACGAACCAAAGGAGCAAATGATGACCGGCTGTTGCTGTGACATCTCCAGCTACAAATGGGCAAAACCAGAACACAGAATATAAACCCCAAACAACCCCAACACTTTTCTAACAGTATATAATGCTCTGATCACGGCATTGGCATACACAAGGCTTTTCAGGTAGACATCACAGCCTGCTCAGCAAAACACTGGGTTTGGATTCAGTTCCCTTACAGGTCTGCAGGAAGGGGACCTATCATCCAGGTGGGCCTCTGTACTTATACACCACTGCTTAACCTCAAAACAACTCTGTGGCTATAAACTATCCTTGGCTCTATCTGTCTATGTATCTAGATTATTATTATTATTTTTGGAAAACTAGAGAAGTCTGGGAAGAAAACCAAGACGAAGATTTGCTATATTTAAGAATACCCACTAATTCTGATCTATAATAGAAACATAATCCATGGCATTATGCAGTCCATTCGCCCATCTTTATAGCAAGGATTTGCAATGGAAAACTGCTCCACTGCATTAATCTACCTCTGGCATGAGAAGTGGAAAGGTTCTGCTCATGGCCTGAATTACAGAAGGAGTTAGTAAAGATACACCAGGCATAATATCTGTGGCATAGTATAGGGCAGGGTGTCAAGAAAAGATTTCTTTCCTAAGAAATTTTGTGAAAACATGAGGCTGCATAGACAAATTCTCACAACCCTCTTTGGCGAAATTATTTTTCATAACTACTACGGCTCTATATCTTCTGCACTAGAAATAAACCCATCATATTTGTGGTATTTTCAAGTGGGTGCCTGCACAAGTTATATTATCTAATACAGTTTGTTGTTATTTTTGCCATTTTAAAATATCATCACTGTAAAATGTGATCACTGCGTTGTTATAACATTTCCTGCTTAGAAGTCTTGGCCAGCCACCCAGCTTTACAAATGCACACAAGTCTAGCAGCAAAGCTGTTCTTCTGTACACTAGAATAGATCTTTGACTATTTTGACAGGACATTGCCTATGTTAACATTAAAGATTTTAAAACATCAGATTATCAGCATGAATAATAATTAGTACACTAGAATTTATTTATTTATTTATTTTAAAGTAGAGTCCTCAAAGGCTTCTCCAGTTAGATTTATGGGAGAAAAACACATCTGTGAAGACTTGCAAAAAACACTCCTATTTGAATCTTGCAATACTATCTTTGACAGATGAATAGAAATGCAGCAGTGCTGTCAGGAAAAATAACACATCTAAAGTACAGTATTGATTACAGACGAGTTGCTTGAGATTCACTTCAGTTTAAGTGAAAAAGGAATTTTTTATTTTTTTTCCACTCATGCAAAATAAAGTTTACCATTCACGCCTGCCAGTAAAGCAAATCATTTCAAAAAAGATATGAAACTAAGTATGTGAGCTGTACTAGGTGTAAGGCTTTGTTTGACAAACTCTAAACTTTCTAGATGTTTTTACGCTTTATTTTGCTTAAGTTTTTGAAGCACCATTTCCAATAAAAAGTTTTCTTATCTTGATGCAGCATAAACAATCTGTAGCATCTCCACAAGAAACTGAGAAAAAAACTAGCCCAGTTTATTTTTAATAAAAGGAGGACTATGCTATATAATAACTCTTCCTGCCACATCCATTGAATCTGCTGAAATAAAGATTGATGCCTGGATATTTGTAGACACTTCTTCCAGAGAAGGTAATATTTCTTTTTTTTCTTTTTTTCTTTTAAATATACCTCCTCCTGGTATTTTGCAATAATTTGAAAAAAGTAACAAGCATCATCTCCCTATTATCTAGAAAGGAAAGATGCAGATGCTTAAGTCGAGCAGCAGAACACTCAATGAGGTTTGCGGCAGCCTAAGTGCCACAAGTTAAACAACATGCAGAAATAAAAACTAAGAAATAGAAAGATGTATGAGGTAAGACTGACCTTCTCCTTTTGGTGATCATTCTACACAGACACCCAAAACCTGCTTTCAATTTGTGCATCAATATATACATGAACATTGTTAGGATGGTGAAGGGTTAAAATGCAAGAGAAAAGCAGACCAAAGAACAGCCCAACACAGAGCACCAGTACCTTGCTGCACGGGCTCACATTTAGGGCATTCCTTTCATTTTCAAGCGAACTAAAGGTCTAAAAACCTGCCTGGATTTTGCCCAATAGGTTGGACTGTGCTGCAGTCCTTTTACCAGGTGAGCAGTAAATTACATCCCTTTTGGCTTTCTAACCTAAAATACTCAAGAATGACAAAATACAGGCAGGAATCCTTGAAGCACGCAGGTTACTAGCTATAATCATACTCAGAGGTTTATTCTGAAACAGCCCGGTGTCCAACAGCTAAAAATCCAACACAGCAGCACCACACACGCTGAAGTTGCAACCATACTTTTGGCACTTACATAGCAGCCCGACAGCGTCGTGTCCTGGCTGGATTTATTTGTGAAGACCTCTGTGGCACAAGCCAAGTGCTTGCTTCACTAGCTAAAAGTTTAAATGCTGCTCGTTCACGGCTGCTGCAGGCTCCCCGGTGTCACGGACAAGGTGATCTGGAGTGAAAGAGCTTTCTAAATGCTTCAGCTGCTCCAACTGGCTGGGGAGGGGAAGATGACTTTCTGGAAGAAGGCACAGGAAAAGGAGCTTTAAAAGTAATAACAGGGATCCCATCAGGAAGAGGCACGGCTGGAAGACTTTTAATCCCGGGGCCTTTAAAAGAACACTACACAAGATATTCAACTCAGAATGGTTTAATGGAAAGAAAAGAAAAGCTGCACCCCAGAAGGATGACACTCTCGAGTCAGCCATAGCTGTATCTTGAAGCTTTTGGGAACAAAGTACAGAAGCCAAGAGCACGTGCAGCAGTCCAAGCCTTTCACCTAGCCTCTACCGAGGGACTTAATACATTCAGACTCACATCAGATGCGGACTGTATCCCAAACCTAATCTGTTTATATTAATGCCTACAAAAGATCCATCTAATGAACCATTTTCCAGTCACTGTAAACAGTAATTAAATACATTAAACTATAAAAAAGGAAAGTGCCATGCAAAACATACTTTGATCATTGATAAATGCCGTCAGCTTGGATGATTATGGTATTTACAATAGTAAGTGCTCCGTTTCAGCTGGCAGGAAAGCGATGCATCTGGACTTGTCCACAGTCAATGTTTTAACATCTTCCCCTGTGGGGGCAGGACTATGACCTTACAGAGGACAAACACTGCAACAGAACTTGCTGGTATGAAACCCAACCAAAAATAAATATAATTTTTCAAGAAGTGGAGAGATTTCTTACAATTTTATTTTTTAATGTTGTGGTGTGTGGACCATAGGATGTTTCCATATGGACAGCAGTCTTGGCCTTACGAAATAATCAGCAACACAGCTCTACTTGCACAAGAATAATGGCTGCAAATACCATCTCCAGTAGGAAAACAACCCAGTAGTTCCTTCCAGATACACCATGCCTTTTCTGAAGAAATGCCATTAAGTGTATAGAGCTGATGCTACCACTAGCTGAAGTTTCAGAGAAGTATCTAGTACACCTTTTTTCCCCTGCTCTACGTTTAGAGATCATCACAAAATCATTAGCTGTTTTTCCCCCAGGTGTGTACTTTGTCTCCATCAGGTTTTCTCCAATTCCACTTCAATTATAAAATCTCTACTGTCACACAACAATTTTAAGGAAGAACTGAACGGGGAATAATCACACCTCTTCCACATTACTGCCAATAACCCTCTGTACGCTTAACTCGCTTAACTTCAGGTGTTTGTGGTAAAACAGACATTTATTCAAAACAGCTAAGTGGAGTAGTTGCATACCTATCTCCTTCAGCTGGTTTTTAGTATGCCCCTGAGCTCCACTAAGTTTCTTAGCCTTGGCTGATGCTTATTGGAAAAATAGGAGGAGTGGCACTCTCCCAAATGCCTCCCACTTGTGGCATCAAAGTGAGATATCACTCACAGTAAATTTTACAGTATGAGGAATGAAACAGTTAGCAAAGTTGACATTTAAACCATCATCACTGGCTATGATTAAATACCTCGGAGATGAACGGAGTGGTTCGCACCTCTCCGAGTTATTGTTCTAGGCTCTTATCAGACTCCCATACACCGCTGCGTTAGCTGCATTTTGACACACCTGAGATTTTCGTTGAATCTGAAATGGCTGGAAACCTGTTTAGAAAGATTCCGGAGAGTTTCTGATAATGTTAATCTGGCAGAGAGACTGAAACATCAGCTAACTTTCCGAACTGTAGAAAGGTGTGGGCAGATTACTAATCGAGGAATGGCCAAAGAGGTCCTCGTTCCTCCTCCTCCTCTGACTGTCAGTAAGATAGGGGGAAACGAGAAATTGCAATACACTAGTGACTTCTCTGCAGTCTTGAGTTCAAATCCACATCCACGCTGACAAGTACCCAATTCCCCAGGTCCATGTGAGAGGGCGCTGGCAGGAACCCCGGCACAACTTCCACCCATGGTACAGGGAATTCCTGCAGGAATCTGCACTACTGCAACACAGCCAAAAGCTGTTCCTGCCCTGGCATCTTAACTGCTACGTTCACATCCCCACCTTCCCAAAGCATGTTCTGCTAAAATATTTAGTGGAGGAAGATACCAGCATGCTTCCTGCTATTGTTGACAGAAGTCGCAAATGTGGCACTAACCACCAAGCTGCTGATTTACCACTGCAGTTCAGGAGGAAAAAAATTCCAAACAATCATCCCAGGGTGAGAACACTGCAGGAGAAAGTGGAAGAACGAGAAAACTAAATCTGAAACTCTGAAGCTGCTAAAGACACTTAGAAGTAGAGTAACAGTGGAAAAAAGAAACCACAAGTTTTTCTTTTGGACGTGAGCAAATGGAGTTAAACACTGGCAGTATTTCAGGCAGGAACGGTGGAGGAAAGAGGCATTACTTTTGATCAAGAAGGCAATATTTGTATACACTGAAAGAAAGAAATACAATGGCTGATACAGTACTAAAAATATATATATACACTTTTAGTTTTTTATAAAAATGTGAACTGTGAACCTGAAGTTCCTAGAGAAGGGAGAAATTTATAAAAACAAGCTTCACCTTAAGTATACTTCTTCCACACCTCACAATCCTGAAGCAATACATAGCAACTTGCTTCGGAAACAACCCAATAACAAATACGTGGTCCTTTAGTCGGGCTGTGAACCCAAAGCCTGCACCTCCATATGGGGCTGTGTGTGGAATAAAATACCACAGCCAGCAACGTACCACATATTGGCATCAAACCCTGAGAAGCTGGCTGTTCCAGCCAACCCACTGGCTATGATACCAAATTAATCGGTCCTGGTTCTGATTCGGGTATCTTAGACCTAATTAATCTTAGATTAATTCACAATGCCAAATTAAATGGCCAGTGAACAAGTCAATCCACAACTTAATACTCAAACTAAAATAGGAACAGGTGCTTTCAGGTTACTGGTTTAGGACAACCAAGTGTTAGCACTGCACTTAGATTGCAAAACTGTTAGAAACATTTTTAGTCCACATTCAGAAAATTAAAACTTTAAAGATTATTTTTAGCTGAAATTCCTTTTATTTAAAAAATCTACCTACCTACCTATCTATATTTTCCCTTACATATATATGAAGCTTGAATGGAAATTCCTCCTCCCCAAACAGAAATCATTATGCCATTACATGCCTTGACTTTTAAACCCTGCTAGTTTCACAAGGAGCAGAATAACCTCAGGTTATTACAATTAGTTTCATCTCATTAATAGATCAATTTCTTTCAAGCATACTGAAAGCTGAATTTTACTTTGTTGCTTCTCCTTTTAGTCTACATTACAGTCTGTGTTCTTAAGTTTTAAGGAGAGCCATCACAGAATAGGTTGTAATCTCAGGTGATTAATTGCAGAGCATTTTACAAGCTGTAAAACAGAGGAAGATCTCCACAACCCGATTATGCCATTAACCAGGTGCTCTTATCAGATTTTTCTACAACTAGCAGGTTTGTCTGACAGATTGCAAGTCTTAAGTATTTATATATTTCAAAGGTTTACTTATTTTTGTTGTTAAAAAACCCTAAAATCTATATTGATTGTTACATGCAATTCTACATGAAAAGTCTCAGCAACTGTGGTGCTGAATACCAATATTTATTACTAGACTTGCGCTCATTATGGTTCTCTCTGACAGGGGTCCATTAAAATCAATTTTTATGTTTCTTATGTTTTTTTTTTTCTTACCCAATCTCCTTACCATGGTGTTTATTAGCCAGTTAGGAGAAACACTGGGCACTGCTTTGTTTTTATTTTATTCTGTCAAAAATAATGAGGCCAGGTTTAACAGCTATTCACTAGCGATGAGTAGAAGAGATTAAATGTTATACTTCAGCACAAACATTTACAGACAGCTTTAAAATTTTTAGAACTTTATCATCAGGTAAGACAAAAGAAAGTCCCACCTTCCACCCATTTTTCAGATTTAAGTTCCTAAAGTAATTGTAAGAATAACCTGCGTAGTGTTAACTACTGGATCACTCTCCAGTAATATTCCCTCTGCAATATAACAATTTTTGCAAAAAAAATCCTGCAAGCTGATAAGCTAAGTGTTATCAAGATGCTACTAAAGCCTCAACGCTTCTGGGAGACTGGGAAATTAAGTCAGCTCAGCACAGAAAAAAATGGATGCATCAAGATCAAACAAAAAATTAAAGAAAGAGGAAAAGAATCTAGGTTTCCTGACTTCTGCCTGAAGAACAAGGTCACGAGATCCTTCTTCAACCAACCAACCTGGCCATAGTACATGTCAGCAAGTGGCAAACCCTGCCACAATGGAATACAGAAGCTCTCTGTATACAATAAATAGATCTGGCCTTATAGCTAGACTTATTTAAGGATGGGAGTAACACACAGTTTGTAAGTAGCACCATCTTTCATTTGTGCAAAAATGGGTAAAAAAAAATGTAGTTTGGGGCACACAAGTGTATTTTTGTGGAGAATGGCTTGTGTCTGAAAGACCAATTTCTCTACTCTGTCCCCCCACCCCCACTTGCTCTAATAACATTCTATTGTCCCTGAAAACATTGTTCAAAAAAAAAGGTAGATGGCAAGTTACTAAGTAAAATATTTAAAAACTCAACATTAAAGATAGAAGTCATAACAATAGATCTTTGCTCTTACCTTTTGCTCTTACTTCTTACTAGTAAAACAATACTTCCCCACCTGCCTTCTTGGCCTTTACCAATTAATAGCCTTGAATTACTTTCTTCCAATAATGTAATTTCATGTCAAGCCTGTATTTGTTAATACCTCTAACTTCATGACTGTTTTTGTCTTCAGCTTTTGTTTTCATACAAAAGAAAACACAATTTCTTACATTCACCACCTTCCAGGGTATTTAGAGCTTCATCCTACTATTCCTCCACCCACTCACTGATGTCTTCTCTTCTCAAAGGTAAAGAGTCGTCACCTGCTTTAGTTGTGCTCCAGCCAGAAGCTGTTCTGTAGCAAAGGCAAACTTAAGCCTTATCCTAAATACTGTTTTACTTTCATTCCTCATCAGCAGAAATCCAATACCACAATCAGCGTATGAAGGAAACTGAAGCACTTATTTCCATATCACTGGAGTTGGCAAAACTGTCAAATCCAAGGGCTTGAAGGTTTTAGAATTAGAGGCAAAAACATATTTCAACCATACACATTATGCTTCATATTTGTGATTAATGTTATGCACACTTAAAAAATTGCAAGGGTAATAAAATTGAAAAAGGGAAAAGGAAAAATCCCACAAGTCAAAGGAAATTTTTAAAAAGAGAAAAGCAGAGAGGGAAAGGACAATATGGAGGGAAGAAAATGAAACCTGTTTGAGTCATATCAGAAAAACAAAACTAAACAAAACACTGTTGTAAGACTGTGGCAAAGGCTTCAACTTCATTACCAAAAAATGGCTGAGGAAACAAGCCTTCATAATTAATGTTAGTAGCTTTAATTTTGGCTGAGGATTTGGAAGAGAACTTTGGCGTCTAGCAATTTTGGCAAAGGAAAATCCATACCAGGAAAGAACATGACAAAGAAAAGAATTCGGTATTTCTTCTAAAAATATCAGCTTTTCGTCACAAATAAGGAAAAAAAAAATATACAGAAAAAAGGATCCAAACAGGACAGTACTTCAGTAGACTGAAAAGCATTTCCATCAACCATAAAAAGTACCAGTACCTCCTCAATCAGTCTTACCTTTGAGACACTACTTCCCCTATCATATATACCCTCTGAACTCCAGAAGACATTATAAATTATAAAAACAAACCAAAGATCTCATTAGTACTTTGCAGTAATGACTTATTCCAACCTAATTCTGCCTGTTGGAGTATATCTATCTATACAAAGCTTTACAAAACACACCGGGAAGTGTCACTTGTCAGTGGCAGATTCACAGGTATGTCCAAAATTATGGGGCAGGACATACATTCAAAACCTCTTTTAAGAATGCTTGTCTTTTAGGACATTTTTTTTAGCTAATATTAAAGATGTAGAGAATAGTGCATTCTGCCATTCCTTAAAGGTGCTCAGGGCTGCTTTGCCTCTCACAGGAGAAAGTGTGTTTTCGATACGACTGGTAGAAAGAAGCACACACAGACTCCTCTGGGCAATCTGTTTCCTCTGCTACACACTCAAACATAAGATCAATAGGACATGAACTTACCCATTTGGCAGCACACTCATTTTTGGAAGTTTTATTTCATGTAAGCCTGTTTCACACCCAGATATCTCCAGTTTTCCCACGGGGCTAAGCAGAACTGCATGCTTCTCCTTGCACTGAGATGCTCCCTCTTTGGAAGTTACCTGTTCATAAAAACAAACAACTCTAATTGTGTGCATTGTCACCAAGGGACACTCATCCCAATGTATTTTGTGTAGTTTTCAAAAATAATTTGAAAAAAAAACACACACACAAAACAGTATTTAAAGTCTCTTCAGCTGCGTCTTTTACTTCCAAAACTCTTAACTTCGAGCGAGCCATCCTGAAAAGTCAGCATCTAAATCAAAGTCTTAAAAAAAAAAAAGAAAAAGAAAAAAGAAATGTTAACAGAACAGTGACCTTCATAAAAATCATGAGTAATAGAAGTTTCATGGTTGGTTTATCAGCTAACATCCGATGTGAAGTGTTTTGACACTGATTTCAAAAGGGTTATTATGACAACAAAGCATATTCACCGCCTTACAGCAGCAATGTTATGCAAATAACTGCGGGAACGCAAATAGAATATGTCTGCTGGAAAAATGTATGAAAAAATCAATCATTCCGTAGCAACATTGTTTATTCCCATTGTTACCAGTCTGGTTTTACAGTTACTGATAGGATGTAGTTGGAAACCGATGCCACGCATTTCTCAATATTGTTCAAGACCCACAGTAACTTACACATCAAATTCATCTTGGCTTAACAGTCTGAATCAGTAGATATTGGAGTTGTATTTGAAGTTTGGTTTGTAAAATCGTTAGCAAAAAAACAGGACTGAAAATTTTCATTGAAAAGTCTCCCAGACACCAAACTTTTGGTTTGGATCACATCACAATGGGAATGGTGCAAGCAGGACAATGAAGACCTTTGCTCCAAAGAGCCAACACAAGATAACTTGATGAGCAAACATCTTGGTAACATCCTGGTCTGGAAGACCAAAATGGTTTCTTGTTTTTTAAAACCACTATGACCATATAGCTAATCAGCAATTTGCCTGATATCTGAATAATTGACTGTTTTTTGTAATACTCAGAAGCAGCACAGTCTCCAAAGACAACTACACACACTTATTTTGTGTGGTTTTGGTATTTTGACCAGTATTTGAACCATTTTTCAGTCTGACCCAAATCTCTCTGAAGTCTGCCTGACCTGTGACAAAGCTGCCTTCAAAAAATAAAAGACTGCCAGTTTTTAGAACCGAGCCTCCCAGATCAGAGCCAGCTAGCTGTTCGCATTTTCAAGTTCTGCTCCTCTGTCCCTTTTCCATTTTCTTGAAGAACTTTAAAAGAGTATTTCTTTTTTTTTTCCGAGGGATGAATTAGTATTAACACCAACTCACTGAACCTGAGCAGGGGCAGAAAGGCAGAGCACAGTTTTGCTGCACTGCAGGAGATGGGGCATCAGGGACCGTACCCCAGGAGGGGCAGTTTGGAGCTGCTGAACTCCTGCTGGAGCCTCTGCAGATGAGGGAGAGGGTACCAGGGAGCAGGTCCCCAACACCCCTCACTCTTGATCATGGAGGGAACATGCCTTGCAGTGAGGAGGAAGATGCTGAAAGCCTGATGGAAGTCTCAGGTAAGAGCAGAAGTGCCTAAGAAACCAGGACACTGAGTTAAGAGCACAGTCACAGAACGGAGGAGCATCGTGAGCCAGGCAGATCTGTGCATCTGACTTACAGCTGATCACTGTCCACAGTTGTACAATACTATTTATTTATTTTTTTTCCAAATGAGAGAAATTATTTTGAAATCCTGTTTTTCAAGTGCTATGAAATGAAGTCAAACCTGTGATTAAAATACACATCAGTGGAGAGGGAAGGAAAAAAATCAAGTAGACAGTTTTGCCCACCAGAGCAAAAGTAAATCAAAGTAAGCTTATCCTTGAACTTATGAAGCAAATTCGGGAAGAACTTAAGCAATTCTTCAGCTACAGACATGCTGAAAAAAGCTCAAATTTACTCTTAGCTTAGAAAATTTCTGCACAGTAAACCATATCTGAATAATTATGGGTTCTCAGTGGTTCATTTGACTGCAATCCAAATCAGCTTTTTGCTAAATAAGCAAATGTTTGCTAATGGTACAAAGAAAGTCACCTTTTCAACAAACTTCTTCCCTACTCCTTCTCCTTGCTCAAGGAGAGGAAATGGGTGATTTTTTTCAGAGCAGCATGTCACTGCAGAAATGTTAGTTTTTTTAAAAAAAAAAAAGAAAGCAACATACAAGTTCACATATTTGGAAAAAAACAGTACACATTCTTCATTTTTATTTGTGTGACAGCCCTAAACTAGATGCACTGAACCTCATACCATGTATTCTGTGAATATAACAACTTAGTTATATGAAGACAGCTTTTTCATTATAACAAAACACAGGATGCAGCATGTAACAGAACACTATAAATAACCCTGTAAGTTAACACCAAGCCGAAGCCAGCTTTGTAGATGAAAACCTTGAGCAATCACTAGTATGTTCAGTCTTGATTATCAGATGCACTGGGCAGCAATATTAAAAGTTTTGTTTTTATAAAAAACAAAATTGCATGACACATCCACATACATATGCAGTTGGGTTGGGAGCTTCAAACATGAAGGTCAGTGTCCATATGTACAATACACCATCCTCTGTCCAGACATTAATGCACCTTTTCACTATTTACTTGTAGCTACTTAGATATGCCAGCGAAGATCGAGGTAATGATACACTACTGCAGGCAGTGATATTTTAAAATAAAGTGACATCTTAATCAAGATTTAAATTTGTTACAAGTTTTCAGATACAGAATAAAATAAAATAAAATAATAATAATAATAATAATAATAATAATAATAATAATAATAAAACCAACAGACTTTAAACTTGACCAGCTGAAATTACCAAATACTTAGCCATCATTTGCTGCAGGCAGCTGGATGCTGAAACTTGCTTTACCCATATTGATCTGCTGAAGGCACAGTTTGCCTAACCCTGTTTTCCCTCTTGTGCCCTCGTTAAAGCAGTGAGAACTAGAAACGAATGACTGCTTAAAGCAGAAATGTAATAAACCCAAATAAACTGCTTTCTGCCTTTCTTCTCAAGTTTATGTAAACAAATAATTTGAGCAACTTGGATGAGGTAGAGCGTGAATTCCACCTTCTCTCTCCCTTTCCACTATAATAGCTACAAATTTGTGTCCAACTATCTCAGAATTTTAAAGTTTATTAGGTAAAAAAAAAAAAGCAAAAGAAAACAAAGAGAGTAAAACAGGACT
Source organism: Anas acuta (assembly GCF_963932015.1). Classification (NCBI taxonomy): domain Eukaryota; kingdom Metazoa; phylum Chordata; class Aves; order Anseriformes; family Anatidae; genus Anas; species Anas acuta. Next base: position 36,737,895 of record NC_088985.1, on the reverse strand, counting down.
TTTACAGAAAGTACCCTGTAAGCCTCAGGGTCTTGCTGCACAAAACCCCGAAGTACAGCATATGTGAGTTTGCCCCTCAGACAGCTAAATGCTCCATACAGAACTGGAAGACCACTGCTAGCCAGCAGAATGAAGTGCTTTTTGTCTTTAATAACAGATGAGTATCAAAAGGTTGTCATAGTAGGAGATTTATCAGGGAGAATATTAGCATGATTTATGAGTTAATGTCCTATACAGAGGAGCCTCATTTTCCAGGCGTGCTCCCGTGACTTGGAAGTGGCACGTGCCTCGGTGTTGCTGCACTGCTCCAAAGGGCTCCACGTTACACGTCAGCTCCACGAACACCACTAGGAAACAGAGATGTGCCACTGGAATTGCTTTTCTAAGGTTCAGATGCAAGGGATTCCAACCAGCAGCGAGTTTTATCTCCTAAACTAGGTGCCGTGAACCCAAAAGCGAGCATTAGCTTGATGACTTGCCCATAAAAATCTTCACCTCTCACACCTTCCGCAGTAATTCAGTTTAACAGTCTGGCTGCAGCCAAGGTTTTCAGTACTAAAACATACCTTCAATTTGATTAAATACAGATTTTATTTAAATTTGCATTAATGGTCTTTCACATTACAGTAAATAATTCAAAGTTATTTTCTACATTCAACTGTTCCTAAAAACCAGAAATTCCATCGTGGTCTACAGGCTGAGAACCAGAATCCAGCTCCTGTCTATAATGGGGAATGGATACATGGAAAAAATGCACAGAGCAATCTTGAGGATCAAGGAGGTTCACAAAGACTGTCGCAGAGCATTTCCATGCTTCCTGTTCTCTCAAGAGGTTTGTGTTTTCCGGAAGACGAGTCAAGAGAGCAAAGCTCACGGCATTTCCTGCACTTCAGCACTGTGCCCCAACTTACCATTACTGAAGGAGAAGAAGAATGCGAAGTATATTCATGAATGTACATTCCACCTTTTCCCATATTCTCCTCTTAAAGACCCCCCCAGTACATGCATGCAGTGCTAAAACCCTGGAGAACACAAATTTTCACTGGAAAAATTCAATTGTGTTCTCACAGCACTGCCCCAGGTGGAAGGCACCAGCTCTGCCCTGGGCTGTGCTCACAGCCACCACGAGCATTCAGCCTTTGGGACATCAGACTCATCTTATAGCAAGGTCTGGCTGAAGGCTTCTCTTCAAGAAGCCAAAGATGACACTTTTTCACGCCTGTTCCTCTCAATGTTATCAGGCAGGTGAATCCTTCCCATTAGGAAGCAGCCAGAGCAGTGTCTCTGACCTAAACCCATCTGATTTTGCTATTTACTGCACTCTGCTTTAGCAAGAATTTATTGGATTTAAAAGACTTTTTCCATCAGGCTATAGCATGTCTGAACTTGAAATGGAAACCCTCATGATATTTTTTTTCATTCTAATATTTCCAAGAATCAAAATAAAACTGTTCTCACAACTGCTAGATCTAAAGCAATGTGTCCTCATACACACCACAATTTTATCTAATTGTTTAAACCAAGAGTACCAGGGCATTGATCAGTGAGATACCACAGTCACCTCCGAGAAATAAATGTGTCTCTTGATCTTTTCAGATAAACCAAGGTACATGTATTAACTGTTTAGCCAAACTACCTGATAACATAAATAGAAGCAACAGGGAAAAGCTGCATTAAAAATATTTCCCCGATTTCACTAGTCATTTCCCAAACACGGAGATCATTGTGTTTCTACCACTTCTAGAATAGCCACCACGGCACCTTTGAAAATTCCCTACCCAGTTCATCCACAGCAAAGTCACAGTTATTTACAAAGAGCCCACGGAGATGTCAAACTGGTTTCTTATGCTGGGCTAGCATGTAACTACATCCTTCTAAAATTAAAGATAATTGTCAGCTGCTATTGTCCAAAAGGATCCTGAATAATGCTGTACCTGCTGGTAGCACAAATCATCAGTATTCTTAGAATAAAAGCTGAATTTCTGGACTTATTATCCAAAAAGACCAAATCAGTTTGACAAAACTTCTGCTTGGACCTCGATGCTAGTCCATCCCTCTCAATGTGTAATGCAGTACAAATATATCCAAAGGAAAAACCACTTCAATAGTCTAACTTATGTGCATTTGAAGCTAGCATGTAAGTTATAAATCCTAAGCACCGGCGTTGTTTCTCTGACGCCACATAATATCAGTGACTTGCCAAAACTACACCACGAATTTGTTGGGTTTGAGAGGATGATCAATAAATGCCAGGAAAGTTGCTTCTTCATCCTAATTACAGGAAAGAAATACCAGTCCTCAAGTATTAAATGTGTCTTTCTTTTGAGTATTGTAGTGTTCTCAAACCTGCTTTTTATTGATTTGAGTTCTGAATTAAAATTCAGTGAAAGCTTGAAATATTGGATTTGAACTTCAGGCGTATACTTCACATGTACCTGTAATGGTCTGGCAATTTGCTACTTCATTTCAGTCATGTTGCTACAGTCATTCTTCCTGATCCAGTAAGTTTACATCCTTCTCATAACAAAACCCTTATTAAATCACATCAGTGGTATTCACATCAGTGGTATTTGTCAAGGCAAAACCAACCAGGGGCTGCCATAAGAAATAAGAACTTGGGAAGTGTCTGTCTCCATCATCACCACCTCCCTGGCTATAAGGTCACCAGGACAGAGGAGAGCTGACCACTTACAAACACCTCGTCCATCCTGAAGCGTAGAGGTGAGTGTATCACCTACGTAATAAGGCAGCAGCAGTGGCGAGCCTTTCAGTTAGGAGGTTGCCTGTGCAGTTGTACCCTTAGCTGAGATTTTGGAAACTGCTATTGCTGGTCCACGCTGAGACAACTAAGTGAACAGAAAAAAAAGGAGTCATTAAAATCTGCTGTGAACATTGTAAATACAATGCCATGAAGTTATAACTTAGAAACACAACCTCTAACATTGCTTTCAAAAGCATTTTAATTGCACCCAGCTTCTGCCCCCACCGCCAGGGCGACCGAGCCCACTAGCAAGGCTGACCACGGCACCCTGTTTGGCACGGGTGCCGGTGAGCCTGCGCATGGCAGTGGTCCACTCACACAAGGTCTCCATTGAATTATAGTTCTCTAAACATCTCCTTAATAGTTTAAAACTTCCTGTATTTGTTTTACTGGTTTCTGCCTGTTTATTTAAAAGGAAATAATCCATTGTATGTCAAGAATATGGGAAAAGTTATATTAATAGTAAAGGCAATGCGCTTTTGCACATATAGTTCAGCGTGGAAAGCAATTTTCCAAGCTTGTGCAGGCAGTCTTAAATGAGAAAGCCACTTCTATACATGGAATGTTTTAAGCCAACAAACATTTAAGGACTGGGAAGAAAACAGAGGATGCATGCAATGCACATGCCATCACAATACAAGGTGAAAATGCCCACTCCTGTATCTGTCTGCAGTGAGCATCTGTATTTTTGCCAGCCAAATGAACAGAATTTATGTGACTCTTGGTACTTTTGCTTACTATGCAACGTTTGATTTCTTCCAAAGAAAATCCAAACTTCTCTAAAAGCGGTTTCTTCTCATGAACAAGTCCAACAATTTCCAGCTGAACATAACGTAGCAAACGCTAAAGCTGTACAGATGCCTGATCCAAAGAGGTCCCTGCAAGTCTGACACCTTAAATTATACTGCTGAGGCTGTGAGAAAGGTGTCCTGGAACTCATGGCAGGATTTCTCCTTGCCTACTATAAAACAAGAAGGTTGCACCGTCCCCTGCAGCCAAAACATGTTCTTTTTTTTTTTTTTTTTAATATTTCTTTATTCTTTAAAATTTTTAATTTTTTTTTACACCATTTTAGTGTTCCAACATCCACAGTGTTTCTCTCCGTGGCATCTCAGCACACATCTATATGTGCTACCACAGCATAACTAGGGAAAAGGACAAAGCTTCTCCTACTGCCTGCCATGGCTAACCATGACAGGGACAAGTTAGCCACAGTTTCATGATATTTTTTTATAAATGGAGATTCATGCTTTAATATCAAATACATAAATTCATTTATTCAAGATACGTTTTGCAGATAGGTGAAATAAAAAAAGATAAACCAGGTCAGCAAAGGCACATTATTATAGGGACTTCAGTTTCAGTGACAACAAAAAATTTGGCTGTACAAATTAATTGTCTCCTATTCACATGCTAAAATGCAACTCTTCAAGGAACACCTTTAAAGTGAACAGACCCTACTTAATGCTTATTAAACCATGTAAACACTCAGAACAGTTTCCATATCAAAAACAAACAAACAAACAAAAAAAAAAACACAAAAAAAACCACTCCGAAATATGGGAAGTTTTCTCTTCACATATTAAAACATTCAGCAGTGATACTCCATATTTTCTTGTTTTTAAGATGCAATATAGCAGTTTAAAAAGGTGAGTTACCTTTGATATAAAATGCAAGTCATATTGGATCAGGTTAATGTGAAATACTTTCCATCACCACCCATATGGACACAGACCACTATAAATGTACACACTATTTGCAATTCTTCTTCCTCTAGCATTCAAAGCAAACTTTTGGCTTGCTAGAATAAATATTAGGTCCATATATTTTTGTCCTTGCTGCAACAGTAATAAACACCTCCACAGATGAACAGGACTGCGATCCAGATAAGGCTTTTAAACAAAAGCTGCACTGAAATATACTGCTTTAGATGATGTGCACATTTTCTCGTGCCATGTGAAGCGCTGCCAAATTGGCCATTTTCTGGGGTAAAGCAGATCCCAACCTTCCAGTAGCCTTTTGTTGGAAACCTGTTGTGTGCCTTTCTGGATAGCTGTAGCAGCTAACAGCATTGCTTCTGTCATCCGCAACACCTAAATATTTAAGCAATTCCTCAAAAAGAGGATTCATCAACCCCATCACATCCCCTACCGACATCCTGCCATCGTGGCCATGCCCGACCAGAGCAGCAGCTCGCCAGGACCAAATTTGCAAGCACTGCACAAGTGCCATAGCACAGGGCAGCAGCTGGGGGCTTCCCAAGACCCCCGCCGTGCTCTTTGGTGTCAACCACTGATCTCTGCACAATTTTAACCTATTAAAACAGAGTTCAAACATACAGCTCTCATATTATGAAATACAGTAGCCTGGACACTCTCCAGTGCCTTACTAAAACAGGCAGAGGTTCTCTAAGCAAACCCAACCCTGTTCAGAGGTGTGAAAACCAAACCTGTTCTCATTTCCTGGCTGAGGGACATCTGAAAAGGAAATGCTAGTCAGCCTAATCAAATCCAGGGTTAGTTTAGGGTGATGTAACAAGTTCTTTACCTTCCAGAGAACCAATCCCGTAAAAAAATATTAAGGTACTGAGTTAAACTGCACAGTTTGACTTTATACAAGCCTATATTTAGTAGTGGCACAGTAGCCACTAAAAAATCACCCCTGACGAAGTGAATCACTCTTGACTTATTAGAAAACGTGCTGCACACAAGCCCCTGACAAAGCAGAGGGAAACACATTCGTGTGCCCAGACAGCAACGTTTGCTTCCTACAGCATTTAAAAAGTATTCGACAAGAGCAAACACATAATTCTTTATTAAACAATCAAAGGCAACAAGAGCAAATTTCTGTTGTCCCATCGTATTATATTACTAATCCTCTTTGGATGGCAATCAAAAGACCCCGAAATGCCAAGCTATAAAAGTGCATTTCCAAGCAGCAGTAGCCTCTGGCTCTTTGGCTAAGTCTTCAGTCGGCTGTTTTGGCAGAGAGGAGTTACACTGGTTTGTCAAATGGCAAGTTCCCAGTGTACTTACCATGGCTACCTCAGACATCTTTATTTTACTTAAAGGATGATATTTTAATTGCAATAGAATTAATTCCTCTCCTTTAGAAGAGGCAGGTGGGTCATTGCTATCGTGTTCCAGGCAACGTTCAGTTAGCACATTTTTCTACTTCATCTATTGTTCGCATGCCAAGCTGTGAGACATTAGTATCAGGAGATACTTAAACACAAGACCTTAATGGACTGTTTAAACAGGAATTCGGCTGTACTATTTCCTACAAGTATGTACTGAAGCCTTTTCCTGAATCTCTCCCCCCTGAAAGTAAACAAGCACTTTCTGTATCCTCCCCTAGCTCTTACTTATGTAAGAAACTTCAGTGCTACGAATGTGCAGCAGCCACTGCTGCGATAATGCAGTTTAAAACACATGTGCTATAGAATATTTATGTCATTTTATATTAGTAGCATGAAGCTAAGATGAATATTTTGAAAATAAGTCAGATTTCTACATGCAGTATTCAAATCCAAAAGCATGATGTTAGTAAACGATACACATCAGAAGTTACAGTGGGTTGACATCCAGGTTTCAAGCTTGAGTCATGACAACCCCAAGCATCTCTGTACCTAGAAAGAAAATGGAAATAAACAACCTGCCTTAAGTTTGGAGGCTCCCAGCTACTTTAGGAAATGTTTTTGAAATGGTGGGTGGTGAGATATTACAATGAACCGGAGTAGAAGTGGACAAGAAATGGAGTGGCAGGAAAATGGGGAAAAAAAAAAAAAAAAAAAGAAAGACAGCTCAGGGCAAGATATTTCAGCAATAAGCAAACTACACCACAAATAGCAAAGACAGAAGCCATAATTGTATACATTCCTGGTGGTGTGATAGGACCTGTAAATCCCACCAGCAATCCCTTTGTAAGCCACACTACTCGCTGTATCTGCCATGGGATGTGGAAGCATGTTGTTATTCTTACCATACTGATGACCTACAGATGGATTAAGCCCCTCTTATTTTTAGATTGGGAATCACATGCCAGAAGATTCAATTAGAAGCACTGGGCAATGCACTACAAGCAAAGTTATACTTCGTTCAGTTGTTCACTGTTTTAACATGCAATCACATGGCATAAACCACTAAAAATAAAGGAATCTGTTGCCAAACAGGTGAAGAAATAAATATCATAATAAAACATCAAAGATGAAGAATATGGTCTCTAAAATTAGAAGGTCTCCACAACTGATCCCTAGATGCTACTGGTTTGAGTTTTTAAGAATCACAGAATCACAGAATTTCTAGGTTGGAAGAGACCTCAAGATCATCGAGTCCAACCTTTGACCTAACACTAACAGTCCCCACTAAACCATATCCCTAACACACAAAGGAGAACTAGACATCATGCAGTTCTCTGGATTTTGCAGAAGTGTTCATCGATTAAAAAATAAGAAACTCAATATATTAGTCAACATTTTACAATCTATTCTGTAATTACCAAAGTACTGAGGGTACAAGTGTCTCTGTGTGCTCTTTTTAATAAGAGGTGGTCATACTTTGAGACATTAAAGAAATACAAAATTTAGCTAATAAAATTAGCACCCGATCTATATGCATGCATACACACAGAACGACCAAGTGCACTCCTGTTACATGGTTCAGCTGTGTATGTAAATATAAGGCAGCTACGCTAATACAAGGAAAAGAGATGAAAGTTTAATCAAATGAGACCTGTATCAGGTTCATCGGAATTGAAAATGGACTAAAAAATGAAAAAATCTAGCACAAGAATGACTTTAATATAAGGTAACATTTCAAATTTTTATCACCTAAACCCACAAAATTCTTGATCCGCTCCTTCTTGCGTTCTCTGCAGAGCTGAAGTCAGGACCAGCTAAATAAAAGATAATGCAACTAGGCATAACACAATAAAAGATATTACCTTCACAATGCATTATTGCTGCCAATTATAAGAATCACTTCAACTTAATTTCAAAGGCACAATCACCCTCAACTGTAACAGTCTCTTTTTTAAATTTCAAACTGTATTACATTAAGGCAATAACTCACCTTCCAGCTATAATATCAGTCTCCCTTATTGCAAAAATACATTTCATAAATACTTCTCATCGACAAGTCAAGCTAATTCAGGTTAATTTTATTGTATTTTGGTGCTATCTCACATTCGTGTGCAATTACCTTTATCATTTTATTGCCATGCCAGAGAGTAATCAGAACAATTATTTGAAAAAAGGAGGTGTATAAATTCTAAATCACACTTGCTGGCATTTTTGATAAAATAGCAGCTTTATCTCAGAAAGTGGCAGGGACATCGGATAAATCATGCATCAGTCAAGTGTAGCTGACCCCCAAGTGCATTGCACAATATCAGGAGTGCTTCAAAAGAAACTTTCCTACATAATCCATCATTCTTTATAATACCAAAATAGCTATACCTGAAAAGCAGGAGCTAGAGAATAATAACAGAATAAATCCAGGCAATATGAACAAAACCATTAATAGTGCTCCTTTTTAGGCTAAAGGAGAGTCAGAAATCTGAATTGTGTTGAAGAAAAGAATTTCATTGGAATTTTTAAAGTGAGTAGAACAGCTTGAAGCATAAATGAAGCAGTGATCTGTGTATTAAGAATTCACTAAAAATACAAATACATGTACAGAAAAATATATACACACAAAAGACAGGTGTCAAAAAAACTCATACGAAAATACAGCATTATAGTCTTGTCATACAAAGTCTGAATTTTCCTGTCATTACCAATTTCAGTTTGATTCAGGACAAGTGTTTCACTATATTGAGAACAGAGAACAAAGCATTACAGTTAGTAAAAGAATTTGTTTATCAAGTTTAAATGTAATAACTACAAAATATCCAGAGAACTGAACTACATTTAGAATTAAATCTCATGAAATAGAAAAAAAAGCCACATTGTCATAAAAATACCATAAAACCCCCAAATTCCTAAACATACATTCTGATGTATGCACATAACTATGGTCACATCTCAGCCTCTTCCTCAAGCCCAACATACATCCTTGGTCACCTCAACACAGCTACAGAATCAGGGCTCAAGCGAGAGACAAAACCAGCAGCTGTGGAGAACGTCCACATCTGGCTGCTTCCAGAAACCATTTTTCAGCACCCTGCTTAAAACTGGTCAGCACATTATGTCAGTGATTATTGATTTCTGCAAAACACACGAGCTGGGTATGTATTGTGTCACACCAACGTGTGGCTGTGCTCACTGTAAAACTGTAAACACTATAATATCTATTTATAATACACTATAAATATCACTATTCTAAGGAAACCTGAGCTCCATTACATATATTAATATGCATCCAGAATGGGAAGGGGGGAACAGCAGCAAAGATTCGAGGAGCAGTGGCTACGTGTGCACTCCTCCTGCGGTCCCCATTGTAGATGGGGCTGCGAGAGTTCACATTTTACCTTAAACCTTCTGCCTTTCCACATATCAAAAAGGGAAAGCTCCCCTCACAGCTAACACTGCACCTTTCAACTAGAAGTGAGAGTGGGAGAAATGAAAAGGTTAGATAATAAATTATTAGTTTCATGTCACTTGCCAGCTATATCACACCTAGCTTTGAATGAGAGGGAACTAGCAGCTCTTCCACATGTGCCTGGTTGTTCACAAGATATTCAAGTATTTCTCTGCAATTATTCAAGGTACCTGCTATAAAATGTTTGCAACTAGAAGGTACATAGCACAAATACAAGCACAGAGAAGACTGTTAAAAAGAAAAAGTGAAACAATAATTTATTTCCCCACAATAATTTAATTTCTCCCTCAACCATTCTATTAAAAAAAAATCCTTTAGGGAAAAGAGAAAGAAAATCTTCTACAAATGAATGAAAAGACAAAATATGCCAAAATACTGCTTTTCTAAGCCACATTATGTTACACGAAGCAGATTAAAAACACAAGAGATACCACTATTAAGACATTTTTAATAGTGATAGAAGTTGCCAGCAGGAATAGTTAGACATGCAAGTTTGATTGTACTAAAAATACTTTCCTAGAAGAGCATTACTAATGTTACAAAAGTAGCTATTCCACAGGAAAAAAAAAAAAAAAAAAGTATTAGTATTTTCAAAGTTCATTTCAATTATTTGAAGACTATGGCTATTGAGTATAAATTTGTTGGTGCCTGTCTTTCAGTAAGTAAAATCATTCTGAATTTCTTGATAAACAGCCATACACTCTTATTTTACTACAAACAGTTATTTCCCTACATGTACCTCACCGAAGCATTAAGCCCCCAAATTAAGCATGCATTTATTTTTCATATTTTTCATAAATGAAATTTCTATTAGGAAATGGAAGCAAACAGCTAACTTGAAACTGAAATTGTAGCATTGTCCTATTAGTTTCCGCTCTGTGGAAGATAGATACGTGATGAGGAAAGGTCCACTGATGCCTGTTACCAACCATGACAGAGCTACAGAGATTTACAATGCAGCATCAATCTTGTCAACTGAATCCTTAATACTGACTGCTGGACACTGGGGAAAAAACAAACTATGTTACGTGAACTCTTTTGTAATGCTGGACTCCTAATGTACACCTAAACGCAAGGCTATTTTACCAGAAACTTACTTTTGGAACACGCCTCGATGCCATACTAGATGAAAGATCTCTATCTGTAAGGAAAAAAAAAAAATTTCAGTTAGATTGAAATTTAATTTGAATACTAAGGAAGACTAGCACGTCAATTTGATCATTTTTCTTATAACTAGTTTTGTATCAGTTTTTTAACTAGGCTCTATTTTTTCAGTATAAATAATATCAAAAGGAAGTAAGCTTTTTTTTTTTTTTTCCCCAAACAACCAGGAATGTTAATGTTCTTTAGGTCAGCTTTGCTTGTTAAGAGTCAAAATCGACAGATGACACACTGAAGACTTCTTTCAATAACAAGCACTACAAAACTTTGATCTTTCAAATAAGAACGCTCTCTAAGACTCACTATTAATTTAAGAAATTCTTGTACTGGCAGTAATGCACTTCTGAGTTATTTAGTGAAATAAACAACCTTTTATATTGTAGGAAATGACACGTTTTAAGAAATGAAAGCAAACAACTTACATACTTATATTCTGGGTTTGAAAGTACAGTTTGCAAAACACTAAGAAGTACATAAGAAATGTTAACTTCAATTATTAGCACTGGAGTATGAAATAGCAAAATCATTTATACACCACAAAAACAACAACAAAGAGCTTTTCTTTGAAATAAAAGAAATTCTTATTTCCTTGGCATTTAGTTTTTCTCCTTTATTTTCTTTTCAGTGCTATTTAGTTAGGATCACTGTATCTCTGCAAAGATTTGCAGTAAGCATTACGTTTTTGAAAAGCAAGGAGACTGCCAAAGCTCAGAGTCCTGACTTACAGACAGAGTTCAAAGGGAACTCCTCCACTTCAGGCAGGGAACTCAATACAGGACCGGGATTAACTGTACCTGCCCATGACAAACAAAGACGTGACACCGATGGCTGAGGCTTTCCGAGCACTTTGAAGCATTCCAAGCCTCAGCGTCCACGACAGGAACGAACTTACAGCCCCCTCCAGACTACTTACAAGAAAACTGTAATACCTAATCTTAACGCTACATCTTAATTATTTTAAAAGTTTAAAATTAAGATCCCAGATTATATTTTAAATATACTAAAAATCACAGCCTTGCAAGGTAGGGATTGTAAAGATCACTAATTCCATGTCTAACTGTGAATCAGTCAGGCAGGCAAGCAATCTACTAATATTACTTAAGGCATCTGGGATAGAGCTAACAATAAAATAGCAATTTATTTCTATTGTCAGTCCCAAACTCGAACCTTCAAAGGACAAAGCAACACTCAACTTTTTCAGATTTTCCTGAAGGGTGAAGCTAGAAAATTAGCCTCGAAAAGCAGATTTACCCAGAAACTGTTCTCTAATCTGGCTCAAAGTACCAAGAGCAGCAGTGTGTGAATCCAGCAAAGGAAGCCAGCCTCACACAGAGACACCACGACTTTCTGGCCGTCTGTCCTCCTGGCGTTCTCCTGGACACGGGAGTCCTGCCGGCGCTGCAGCACCCTGGGGACAGCACTGCTGCTCTGCGGCATTGCATTGCCAGTCCTCTCCCTGAATAGCTGACCAAGAGCATCAGGCTGAGAGTTTACCAAATCCCTTCTGATTCCTGCTGGTAACAACCCAGGGACTCAATTCAGCTAAAAAAAACACACTGCAATTTGGAGTTATTCATCCCGAGATAAATCTCCCAACACCGCATTCTTCCTACAAATTAAGCCAAATGTGATGTTTGGAGCGTATCAACCCAAATGCTGTCATCTGAAGTAAAAAATTGGCAGGGATGGCCAAGCACAGAGACCAGCCTGGGGGCTACGCCGTGTCAATCGGAGCACGGGGCATAAAACAGGCCTCGGTTAGAAGCATGCAGCCCCTCCACTGAGCCTCGCATTCAGGACAGGTAACCCCCTGGGACCTTCCTGAACCTCACAAGAAAGCCAGGGAGCAGAGGAGCTGCCGAGATGGCCAGGTCTGGGCTAGAAGCACCCTGTGGTGCCAGCAGCCTGCCCCTGGGCCCCAATACCAAGGCATGGAGGCTGGCCACCTGAGGGAGGCTTCAAGCCGCCTCAGCAGGAGCGGGGAGCCCCATGTCTTCCTCTAAAACACCAGCCTCCACACCTCAGTAAGGTCTGGACATATTTGTACCCTGCACTTTTGCTTTGCTTGCACCAAATGTTAAATAATTACCGTTTAACAGTTACTTAAGCATCACATACACCCCGTGCTAGCCTCCTGTGGAGCTGCACATTTCAGAGCAGCCCAGCAGTCAGAAGGCATGCAGTCATTCATTCATTTATTCCTCCGATACCAGGGAAGGACGGCTGGAGCCCCAGATTACAAATCATCACAAAAAGTAAGAGGGAAAGATAACGAGGGAAAGGGGACAGGCTGCAGAAGTACAGACAGATCCTCTTTGCCTCAACACATTTTGGGGAACCCCACAATTTTTCACTGACTTTTTTTTTTTTCTTTTGAAAAATCAAGATGCTTCAATCCATCTGAAAGTAATGTGAGGAACTCCCAAAGATGCGTTTTACCATTTTACGTGATGGAAAAGCAGGAAAATTTGGAGCTAACCCCAAACCTAAATACTGATCTCTTCTGAAACTCCCTCAAAGATGATTATAGGTTTTCTTCCTCACCCCACAGCAAGGAAGTGAGGCTGGGAGCATTGCACTGCACTCTGCAAAGCACTTCTTACACCACCTGGTTATGTGCTACATGTAGGAAATAATGCTTGTAAAGCAACTGCAAGGTAAACACTCCAGTGTGAGTCTGAATAAAACTAATGCATCAGGCAGCACCCGAACAAAAATAATCAGTAACTGAGAGGCAATGACATCAAGTGCGAGCTCTCATCTATAAATCACAAAACGCTAGGGTATCAAAATTATCCTTCAGCTAGTTTAACTTCTGAATCGTGTTAGGGACATAACAAGCACCAGAACACCCAATTATTTCGCCAGGCTAGTGTGGAATATTTGCACACCAAGACAGGCCTCGTCCTCGCCGACTGCTCTGCCGCCAGCCATGCTCCCCCTAGGCCAGAGCGCTGCCCCCTCCCCGGCGGTCCCAAAAATGGTATTTTGACCTGCTGCATCTGAGAATAAAAAGCTTGAAGGACATGGATCCATCCACCAGGCCTCACCTGAGCGCCCTACAAGCACCACAACCACCCGCGTCCTGCTGAGAAGTTGAGAAGCAGGCGAGGCACTGGGGGAAGGCTGGAAAAACCCTGAGCCCCTGGGGAGGTGGGTGGCTGAGAAGGACAAATGAACCAATTAAGCAAGAAGAAGCTGCACGGTGCCTAAGGAGGGCCGGTGATTGATTACTGTTCATGGCCTCTTTCTGCCCCAGGTTGCGCTGTGCAAGTGTCTGCTTGTCCAGGATGGTTCCTTCTGCTGACAGGTGGCTGGGGCTAACACAGCTGTAACGCAAAAGACATGGTGATCACGAAGAAGGCCTGCAGCCACCGAGGGGAAAACCACACAAGACCATTCCTAAACTTCACAAGGCTGGGGAAGTTCAAAACATCACTCCAAAATGTATCTCGCCAACCCTGCAAAGATGCTGTCTTTGGTACAAGAGGCCGAGCAATGCACTAACATCTTTTCAAATTTAGTTGAAGGCACCCCTGAGGCTGATTCCAAGGCAATGAAGCTGGTACGTCTTCTGAACAGCACAGGAATAACTTTTCAAATTCAACTACAACACCCTATCCTGGCTCACGTACCAAAAAATCATATGCCAGAATCACTGAACTTGCCTTGAAGACAGGACCCATACTGTCATCCACCACTCCACCAATGTGGTAATCTCCTCCTACATCCACAGATGAACTGAAGGGATCGATTCATGAGCAGAAGTGAAGAAAGGCAAAATTTGTCCCCATCCCCACTGGCTAGCTCAGAGCTGCCTGACTGGGACCAACGAGCTCCTCCTTCATACCCCCTTGGCCTTTTGGTTGGGAAATGCCCAAATTTTCCAGAACTTCTGTTCCCACAAGGCTGTAGCCACACTGACAAGCAGCAGCAGGATGTTCCTGAGCCACCGGGAAGACAAACAAATGTCTTCAGGTGCTGGTATGAGCTCCTCCATGGGAGGAAGTGACATGGTACAGGGAGTCAATATATTGTAGACCCACAGTGCAAGCATCCCACACCTTGAAATCCATTAACAGAAATGTAAAGAAGAATCAGAGCTTATCTCAAAAAACAGATCCTTTAAGGGCCATGAAACATTTCAGCTGTATGGTGTTGATGGGTTAGAATGGAAGTCCTTGGGATTTAAGATGTTTTCTTATTTACTTTCGCAGAATTCCAGCCTGAAAAGTACGTGTGGTGGCAGCATTATGATTCATAAAAAGTATTTTTCTCAGTTCACCAACTTTTAAATATTAAAGGAAGATTCTCCTTGAAAGAGAAGTCTTCAGGATCTGCAAAACTTAATACTCTCTGGTTTTAGCACTAAAATTTAAAAACAGCTAATATATCAAGTCAGTATATGAATAAAATTCCATATGAAAACATTTAAAGTACATTAGATTTTTGGTCAAGATGAAAGACTGAAAAAAACTCAAGCAATCTATTCTAATTGGGTTCCCATGGTAACTGTACAATTGGGTTTTTCAGTATAACATCCCAAAGGCCCAATGCACACTTGTAAAATATACTTCAAACAGCCTGAATTGTTTTTACATTACAGCACTCCCAGGAAGATCAATTACTATACATCCCCACCCTAACTATTAGTGGCAGGAGATGTTAACACTATTGGCCATATTAACATAAGTCATGTAAAAACACCACATATCACCATCATTATATAAAACTAATTACACACTTCAGATTCATCAAACATGTTCTGTGTAATAAACGTATACCAGTCTTGTCACAAGATCATGTTTACTGAACGTTCGAAATCAACCCCAAATATATGCCAAACCATTTTGCTTCTTATATTGATTTCAAGGATAAACAGAATCAATCATTAATAATTACATTATAAGATGACCCACAGGGTTAATCATATTCTTAGAAACTCTGACTATGGAATCAAATATAGATGCACAAAAAGACAACCAAAAAGCATAAACCAGGCTGTATGTATTACCAGTGATATAAAATTAAGTTGGTGAAGACAAAATAGCACTATTATTCTACTTTCTGAAACAGCACAAGCATCTACTAAGAAAAGTTACTCTTAGATTGACCACCTGGCCTTGTTTGTCCTGAAATTCAATTTCTGGAAATGCAACGCTGGGTGCAGGCACAGCTTGTTCTTCCAGACATGAACTGCCTAAAGCCTCAAAGCTGAAAGGAGATGATGACCCATGCCCAATGCAAGCGGGATTCAAAACCTACCAATTCAGTTATAATTCCAGGAAAAAAAAAAATAAAAATAAAATAAAACCAGTTTGAATAAAGCCAATCTCATTTCTCAGTCGACCAACCAGAACTCTTCCTCTTTCATGGACTGAAGTAACATCAGCAAATAACCAGAGGTATTTTTGATGTCAATAGGAGATTGTGCAAGGGATTTCCCTTTTCTCCCCGCCCTTCCCACTACATTATATTTGACCACACTGAACTTCAATGGAGCAAGATGAAGGGGAAAAAAGTTGTTTGTGAATTGTTTCTCCAGGACACTGCTCACAGGCTAAAAATGTACCATCAACAAAGCCAGCCCACTGCTCTCAAAGCAAGTTTGTGTATTTCATGTGTATTTTTAGATGTGGTATATCCTATCTTGTGATTTTATAAAGTTAAACCAAAAAGTTAATCATTTAACAAGGCCTTAAGTTTGCTTTAAGTGTTATTAAAAGTTTAACTAATTAACAGTCCTGTATATTTGAATATACAAACAACCACAAATCATTTTGTTGTTTGCATTGCACTGACTCATCTAAAGCAGTTAGATAATTAAAATATTACTGGAATGCTAATTATGCAGCAGCAACATCCACAAGACAGCATTAACACTTGCTGTCTACTAATCCACAGAAGACCAAAAGCCCATCTCTTCAGTGGCCCACCTTCAACCCCACCAGCAGCATAGCAAGCACTTGGCCTTTTTTTTTTTTATTCTGTCCACTGTCATGTCCCCCCAAAAGTGGGTTTCAATCATCCCGAGTCAGAAATGTGAAAGAAAACAGGCAAAGGGCTCAATGTTTGCCCAGTTCCCTTCTGAACCCAAGCCCAGCACCCCCAGCCGCCTGTTCTGAGATCCATCACTCAGCTAAACGCTGCGTAGAGGACAGGTGTGATCTGAACTGACGCCTGCTGCTTCTTTGGATGCCATTAGTTCCTGCTTTTAAAGAGGCAGAATTACTCTGTTCCCCTTTGCCATGATAGTCAAGACCACAGGCCCTCTACCTATAGCAGCAAAATATGCAATTTTGCTTGGAAAGCAGAGGGAAAACAAGAATCTTCATACCAATGAAATCCCTTCTTCCTCCTGGAGATTAACCTTAACGGGGATTTACCCTGATGAAAATATTTGTATGTGTTGGGTAGAATTTCAGCTGTGGGTCCAATTTTTACAAGTGACTTGAAAATATACTTGAAATGATTTGTATTATTTAATATGACACAATATAAAGTAGTACGTAGTCCTGACAAATCTGGATTGGATGCTTTTTTTACTGCAAAATAGTAAATGAGGAAACAACTTGAAAAAGGTTTAGCAAAAAGCATCAAAATAGTGACATATTTCCAAAAAAATAATTTCACAATAACTCAATATCCATAAAACTGCAAAGCCACACAAACTTTATTGGCATTCAAATACATTTGACTTTTCTTAAACAGTAGTCTGGACCACACAAGTAGATCATAATATCAGCAGCTTTAAAATTACATTTAGCATTTCTGGAAAATATTTCAATAGAGGTTTGATTTGTTTTTATCGTTCAGTTGTTCCTCTACCTGTGTTTAAATTAATGCTGGCCCACACGCACCACCGCTGGGTGATAATGTTAGCCGTATGGGAGAAAAAACCTTAACACGGGATTTTTTCTTGCATCAGGAAGGTTTCCTCATTATACCTCCATATAAATTAGCAGAGCTGAAGTCCTTGCTAGGACACCTTTGCTTTTTTAATTATGTCATTAATGAAAAAGTTAACAGCCAAGACACATGCTGAAACCTGTCACTGCCTACATTTCAGGCCTCCTAAAATTAAAACTTCATCCTACGTTTTCCCATTAGTTACATTCTCTTCACCAGTCCAGATATCTTATGAACACTCAGTAAACTAGAGAATTGCACAATCCGTCAATAAAGTAAGCGTATTTTGAACTACTGTCCATATGACTCAATTTGTCAGTAAAAACTGCCACCAGCGCTGCGCTTGCAGAAAAATGTCCATAAATGCATTATTGCGACTGGCAGATCGATGTCCATAATAAAAACAAATAGATTTAACAAGTGCTTGCTTTTACGAGTTATGCTATTGGTGGAATGTGCATTCAGCTTCACCCGTCAACTTCTGGGAATGGGCAATACAGACCAGGTTAGGTACTTGCTGACTTCACTAGTGTTACAAACAGGAAATTATTCTAACGCAGGAAATCTTTAAAAGTGTTAGACTGAATACTAATGCCTTCAGGATGTATTCAGAAGTTTCACACATCCAGAATTTAACATTGTTCTGTGAAAAATAAAATGAGAAATGTTAACAGGTATTACCAAAAAGTTGTTTTGGTTTTTTTAACCCTGCCCTCTTTGTGGAAAAGCAATTTAAGTTCGGTCAGCTGCATCCCAGGCATTAATGGTTCACTGTGTCCCAAGGGTGATGTTAAACACCTCGAGAAGCCCCAACATCCCAGGGCCTACAATTTGTCCCCATGAAGCCAGTGGCTCAGCTCTTACAACACCAGCACCAGAATGACCATCACAGCAGAAACCAAGTGTCAGTGGCCCCAAGAGAGGATTTCATCCCTTGCATCAGAGATGAAGGACACGGCTTGCAGAGAAATTACACCACATTAGTCAGAACATCAGCAGGTAGAGCAGCTGGCATACCAAGGTTTAATTCATGAACATCAGTTCTCGTTCCTCCAGATTCCTAACTGCATGCTGCTGCAGGAAAGGATACTACAAAAACAGCCATCCATGTCTTTGACACATTCTGCCTTGGATTTTTTACACTGCTGTTCCTTCTAATAGTTTCCCCTGTCACCAAAGTCAGTTTAAACAGAATTTCTTCGGCGCAGCCTTTCCATCTTATCCACACTTCCCATAACAAACTTAATACTTTTTCTTCACAAGTCCTTAAATTAGCCATTCAAGGAAACCCCGATAACCTTCCCAAAGGGCATGAGCTTCTCCTTCAGGCTACCATCCTTTTAGTGATGCCATTAACTGATTCTCTACATACGTTAAGCATTAAACAGTGGTGACAAGTTAATTACAGAGTTATCAAGAGATAAAGTAGTCACGGTAACACAAGTTGCAATATAACTACAACAGTTTCCTATAGAGCTTCTGTTCAGTTGCTGGTGTAATTGGTGTAATTAACTTGTCATGGATCAGAATGCAGATAGGAATTGCTAAAGCCACCTTGCAAGCTCACAGGGCTACATCTTTTTTTTCCTCTGAAGCTTGAGGCTTTTGGTAGAATTGTCCAGATGTGGTACACTTCTGTTTAAAAACAAAGCAAACACAACTTTTTACTGGGATAAACTCTGCCACACAGACTCACAGACCATTCCCAAGGAAACAAACAAACTTCGCAAATTTCAGAGAACTGTACCTGGTTAGATAGAAGTATCCTGCATTATGAGGAGCACTTAAAGGCTTTTGCCCAAGAGGAAATAAGCTTTAAAAAGCATCATAGCAGCCAAATGTGCATAAAGAAACCTAAGTTTATGCAAACTGGAGAGGGGCCTGTTTAAACCTCAACCCAAAATTAATATATGAAGTAATAATCTGGGTTTAGAACAAAATACTGTGTTATCTATGATTCTGCTCCAAGGCTACACCCACTAGCCTTAACCCAGAGCCAGGTGGGCCCATTTTTGCTAACCCTTCAGGTCTGGGTCAAGATGCAGGCACAAAGACACATCACCTCTGCTCACTGCTACCCAGGGAGCAACCTTCCCAATGGGTATGTACCCATACAGGAGGGTGGGGAGAGCTGCTGGAAGAGACCTCCAGCCTGCCTGACCTCCTCAGCGCTCCCACATCCCAGCTACTCGAGCTGGAAGAAAGATTGCACGCAGGGCAGGGAAGAATTGTAATGCAGCAAGGCTCCCACAGAAGATCCCCTCTCATGGCTCCGCTTAGGCTGCGTTTCCACGCAAGCCAGGGAGGACCAAAGGCCACAGCGGCAGTTCAGGGAGGGAGAGCTCCTACATCGCCACTCCTGGTCCTGCGTGTGCTGGGGGGACAGGCAGGGCTGTGAGGGCAAAGCCTCCATCAGGCTCACCGGGGAACCCTGTCAGCAGCACAGGGCTTGCTGTGGGAGTCACACCGTGACAGCCATCCCTACGCTCAATGCCATGTCTCTGCTCCTAACGTGGGAGGCTTCAGCACCCAGAGGCTGCACCCCACTGTTTAATAGGAGTTCTGTTTCAGAAAAATAAGATGCAATTCGGTAACAGGTTTTATTTGGGAGTCATAGCAGGAAAAAAAAAGCACTATCTTTACACATATTTTGGTTTTAAAACTGCATGCAGGTACACCATTGTACCCGTTTTACAAACAGCTATAGAGCTTGGCTCTTATGCCAGCAGCAAGAAGACGCTTTTATGTTAATACCAATGCGACCTGCATTACTTTTTTGCATTACTTTCGTACTTTTCATCATTGCCTGCTCCAGCTACGGGCTGCTGGCAGGGCGCTGCCATCCCTGCTGCCCTCTCACTGCTCCATGCGGCACCTGAGAGAAACCCAAAGCAGCCCCTCGGCTGTGCCCAAGCACCAGAGCCCCCACACCGCTCTGCAGGAGGCATTTCTGCCCCGCAGCTTTACAGCAGCGATCCCTGCACCACAACGGCTCGGCCGAGCCCCGTGCGGCCGCCTCAGGGCGCGCAGCCCCCGGGGAGGGGGGACCGGGACCGGGACCCGGCCCCGCAGCCCCGTGCCTGTGCCCGGCCCCGTCCCGCTGCCATCACCCCGCGGCTGCTTCCTCGGCCCCGAGCCACCCCGCGCACCTGCCGCAGGGAGAAGGAGGAGGAGGAGGAGGAAGAAGAGGAAGAGGAGGAGGAGGAGGAGGGAGGACGGCTCTTCCCGTCAGGCCGCGGCCGGGCAGGCGCCGTGAAACCGGGGCGGAGCTGCCCGGGCTGGAGGCATGGGGGTGAGGCAGGACGGGGCAGGCAGCTCCCAAAAAAAAAAAGGGCAGGAGGCAGGCAGTGAGCCCTGGCCGAGGTGATAGTGCTGGTGTCTGGCACAGAACCACGGGCTGCAGGCAGGCAGAGAGCTGCTGGTGCATTTCAGCGAGTCCGGAAGCAACAAGGCAGGCCTCGGCACTGCCCTGCCATGAGTGCACAGCGCCAAAGAATCACAAAATCACACAATTTCCTAAGCTGGAAGAGGTTGGAGTTGTCTAGGGTGGAATCAGCCGGGTCTGTGCTTTGCTGGTGCTCAGGGTCACAGGCAACGGCCACAGCATCAACGTTTTCAACTCATTTGCAAAGTTTCAAGTCATTTGCAAGGCAGGGACAATGAACCGAAAGCAAGTTTGCGGATTTATTGTGTTTGTCTTGTATCAGCATATTCAATCCCTAAAAGAGGAGACATGGAGGAGGAATGTAGGCTGTAGGGTGAGGTTTATTTGAGGTTGCACATACACAAAATACAGGAGGAAAGGTGCTGGCTGTGTTTGCAACAAGAAGCCCTTAATTTTCAAGCCAGAGAATCTTCCACTGTCTGAATCTGTATCTGAGTTATATCAGCAAAACATTTTACGGTGGTATTGTAGGACTCAGAAGTTATCACAAAATGGAGGGATCCAATTGGGAAATATCAGGAGAAATTTAAAAACTCATCACAGAATCCTGGAAATCTATTTTTCATAGGAAATGAACGCTACGAATAAAAATGACCTACAGTGAGCACATATGTGTTAAATCTGATTCTAACAAATTACAGAATTTTGTCAAAAATGCAGAAGTTTCCACAAAGCAATTGAAAATACCTTTGGAATAGTTGCACTTGGTGCAGACTTAAAAAAGGGCAGCTGATGACACCGGTGTGCCATGGTGCAAAGATGCTCCTTTTTTTAGGAGTACTATTTTTAATGTGGCACCTATTTTTCCATTTTGTTTTCTGTTCTAACCTCAGTCTCTCAAGGAAATGTAAGCAAGGAATGTTTGACACCCTGTTTTACGTTCTTTTCTGTCTACATAAGCAAGGCATTGTCCAATAATCAGTGCAGAAATTGATCTCAGTAAAAATGTACGGTGCTTCCACACCATCCTGCTAATTGTAACCTACAGACATATCAATTTAGAACAAGATAGAAGTGATTTGTGAATCTGTGTGATCTATAAATTACACTTAATATAAAGAAAAATAAATTCAAATCTTTTTATATGAGCAGTGCATCATTATAATGCATCAACCATTGTCCTTTAAGTGACAAAGAAACAATATTATAAGAAAGGAGAAATATAGGAAAAGTATTCCATGTTTGTAATAAGTTACAAACAATTAGAGACTTCTGGTGCATATTTTCTGGTGTTTTTTTTTTTTTTTTTTTTAATGCATTCATAATTAATTTTTGTTACCTATACAGTGGCAGTTAGTGAACAGATTATTCAGAGTTATGATGTAACTGATGCTGTATGCTGACAAGAGAAAATAAAGCTTTCCTGTAGCTTTAATGAAGCCCGGATTAACAGTGAATTGAAAGGTACTGGCACTGCGTGCCCCATACAAGTGCAATGGCTTAGGTGAAGATGATCTCATCTCCAGATGAAAGATCTCTTCACATCAGTAAGCTGTGGACTGGATGGGATGCCCTAGAGATAGTTATTATTTTAGAATGTAAATATCAAATTTCTTAAACCCTGATCCTTTATTTTTTTTTTCCCCAGACATTTTGAAATCCAGTATCATGATGTGATTAAAAAGGAATATGGAGATTTCTGCAATAAGAAGTAGATCGGCTACATGGCAAAAGGTAAAATAAAATAAAATTAAATTAAAAAATTGTTTATAAACCAACTGCTCTGCAAGTCAATTTCAGCAATCCTCCTTTCCATAGTGATCATCAGTTCTTTGCCTGTTTTTTCTTCCTTCAAGATACCAATATAAAGATACGTTTTTTAGGTCAGTCTGGACTGTTCCAGTTGAGAAGGAGAAACCTACTGACCAGCCTGGCCATGGCAGGTGTTAGTGCTGACAACAGGGCTTCTTAAAAAGAAACCTTAATTAGCACTGAATTCCCTGAAGGACTGTTTTCCCAGTAGACTATGAATAAATTATTTCATTATATAATTAAATACTTACAGATTTATGCAATCTTAAAACATGGAGGAGATTCTCAGGCACATCCGCATAGGAGGTACAAGGAGCCCTAAACTCCTTTTTGCCTCTGCTCAGAGCTGTGTGAATCTGAGCCATAACGGGGAGGTGTATATGGCTGCTTAATGCGGGAAATTGTGTCTTTGCCATATGCTCCTCTCCACTTCTGACCTGGGATTAGTTCAGGTGGAGGACGTCAGATTGTGCTTCCAGCTACCCTGTGAGTCGTGAGTGGCAAGAGAAAGGGGAAAGTGGGATATTTGGAGTAGTTCCAATTGACTGAGTTTGAGGTTTGTTGAATCCCCCCAGGTATTTGAATCCCCCCCAGTTTGAAGAGATTTGGAAATTTCAGTCTGGTATTTTCTCTCCTAAAAATGCACTTATTTTACTTTGAAAATCTTAGCATGCCAGATTAAAGGGAAACAGTACTAAAGTGAATGAAATCTCTCTGCGCTGTTACACTTTTCCCAAAGTGGCCAGTTCCCAAAACTTTACTGTAAGTGGAAACCTTCAAAAAATATGTATAAATCTTTCCTAACTCCTCTCCCAGGTTGATCTCCTTTTTGCCTGAAGGCATATCTTTAATATGATTTTACTTTACATTACAACAGGTTAGAATAGGGACTGTGAAACATCCAGACTTAAAACCAGGCATTTGGGGCTTTGGCAGTGAATCCACAAGTTGTCTGCAATAGAAAGAAATGTTTCTGTGTACTGCTTCAAATTTTACTGCATTTTGACTCAATTGTCATATTCTACTGTTAGCTAATGAGGTAAAATGAGTATTCCATAGCAGTTTTTACTCTGTACCCAAAATAATGAACATGCTACTCAAATCTCCAGTAATCCTTCTGCTGACCAGATTTTAATCTTTATTATTAGTGCTGTCATAATTCCAACCACTGAACTTTTGAATTCCTTCCTAGTCTGTCCTTTAACAACAAGAAAGAGGCTGGGAAGACTATTTCTAATTAGACATAATCAGTGGTCAACGACATCAATGTCAGCAGAAGTTATAACCCCCCTTTTTCATACACTTAGGCCTGTTCCTCCTGTTGGTGTATCTTGTCAGACTTCCTTATTCCATTATCTGTAAGGGCCACGAGGTGTTAATTTTCTTTGCCACATCCAGTCTAGTTCACTAATATAACAGCTAATGGGGAAATTTTCATAGCACTGATATTGTGAGAGGATTTCTAAAATTCTTTTCAAATCTTGTCCCATGGCATTGTTTTTTGTTCAAGGCATTATCTTTCAATCATTTACATTATTTGTTACTAGGTTTGCTGCTTATATTTCTCATTTAACATGGTGTTTTCAGGTACCGAATAATATTTTCCCCAAGCTAAAACAAGCTTAAACTTTGTAGTTAAGTTCCCAATGAATCAATGAATGCACAAAAAAAAAAAAAAAAAAAAAAAAAAAAGTGATTTTTTTGTCAGGGTAAAACAAAGCTTAGACCAATATAAAAACTTCAGGGCCACAGAGTGTGATGGGATGGAATGGAGAACTTTATAAAAAGAGGTTTTATTAAAGGCCTTGAGAAGTGAATTCATAAATGTTTCTGTCTGGATTAAATTCCTTGTTGAGGAGTAACCTCTGGAAGCATCTACCTTCTGCAACATCTGCTGGGGGAGAGCGACTCGGGCACTGGAGCTGTAACTGCCCTCTTGTTAGCCTGAGACAGGACCAGATGGAGTCTCAGGGAAGATGTGGTATTGGAAACCGCTATGATTTGGATCTCACTTGCAGTTCTTGAATTTCCCCCCAGAGAAAATTGTCAGATTGGAGCAAAAGCAAAATATATTTCTGCCTTTGTGTCTATATGCCTTACTGAGTCAGAATCTGGCCTCGATCACTTCCTGTGCTCGTGACCTCCCTACATGAACCTCCTCAGCTGTGAATAAGCGCAATAATGTAACCTTGTATGATTTCACTTCAGCAAGTTAATAAGTATTGCTTTTCACATTTATAATCGCCAGGAAAAAAATAAAGTCTGAATGAAACCAGAAACTGTGTGATTTCGTTTGCCAGGACGCTTGCATTTTCTCAGCAGCAGGGATGTGTCCTGCAAATTTCAATCTGGAAAGTTCACGTCAATGCAGATCTAGCTGTTTGGTCTGGGCGCGTTATGGGCTTTAATTGGCCCTGGAGGAGGGAGGGAGGGAGGGAGGGTGTGTGTGTGTGAAAGGCATGCTGAATCTGGTTTCAGAATAGGTTTTAGTAATAGAAATAATCTCTTACACCAGACTTTTGTTTGCAGCACATTATGGGAGTTTGTCCCTAGATTTTAATGGGTGTGAAATGCTGATAAGCGTGCGCCTGGGCCACTGGAGCAAATGTGTGTGTGTGAGTGCAAGCGTTTCTGGGAACTCTAGAAGGAGTCAAATTTTGATGATGTGGGATATGATTTGTATGTTTTTCAGGGAGAGTAAGAAATGAAGGCAAAGAGGTGGCTCTGAAGAAGTATGGTTTTCTTCAGACTGGGTAGGAGCAGATTGGACAGTTGAAGGCCTCTTTGTACCAAAATATGGAGACCTATAAGAATCATTGCTGATGGTAGATCATTCCCAATAGCAACTGAGATCATTAAAGAACTCTGCTACTTTAATAAGAGAAGAGTATTTTCTTTGCAAAAAGAATTTTGAACAGTCTGAGTCTGTCTTTGCAGTGTATCTTCATAATTCCTGCAATTTGAGGGAGTTCAGATAAAGATCTTTAGGTTTTAAATTTCCAGTCTTTTACATTGTTTGTAACCCCTGCTATGACAGCTTTTTGTCTTCCTATTCCCCCAAAATATTCTCCAGGAATATTTTGAGTCTGAAAGCGTAGACCCTTCTCTAAAACAAACAAACAAACAAACAAACAAACAAAAACACAAAAACGAAACACAACCAACAAAACAAGCAAACAACAAACAACAAAAGGAAAAAATAAAGGAAAAAAAAGAAAAAAAGAAAAAAAAGAAAAAAACACAACACAAAAAGTAAGCAAAAAGTCCGGATATATTGAGCAGGAATACAACTGGTTCCTGCTCTGGGAGAGGAAGGAAATTGGGTGGCTTGAAGTATAGAATTACTGGTAAGTTAAGAAAATGTATTTTAGTAGGCAAACCATTTTCAGTGCTTATGAAGAAGCTTGGCATTGGGAAAAATATGATTTCCTGTAATCAAGGTGCTGGGAGTTGTTTGCCAGCCACTAATGCCTTTAGGGAAATCTAGTAGCAAACCGTGTAAATGAAAGGGATATTAGCAGAGATTGGCTTCATTTTCTTTAGGGCAAAACCATAAAAAGTTATGGTGTTTCATATGCCCTACTTCAGTTGGTTTAGGTATCTCCTGGCTGCCTTATTCCAGAATTTGCTGGAAAATGCTTTGACAGTATTGGTGAAGGTAACCAGTAAAACTTTTATCTGTTATGCTGCGGAGAAATTTGTGTGGTAAAAAGGCTTATAAATGTTAAATAAGAGGAATTTTTGGTCAATAAGGCCACTGATAAATCTCCTGTTAAATTAAGTGTGCCTGGAGCCCTATATTTAATGGAGCTTTTGCAGCTATTGCCAAATTCCAGCGAGGCTCAAGCATTTCCAATAATTATTACAGCAGAATTTACAGCGCGTATTTTTTCCTATTGACATACTAAACATATTTGCAATAGAACACATCCTTCAAGTGATCGGGTTATTGTAGCCTGCGTAGAGATACGCCCATCTTTGCAATCATCATAAATATCTTGAAAAACGTTCTTAATAATTTTGCCTTGAATGAAAATTCCTCCTCACATTCCTTCCTATGCCATGGGTAGGGGAGGTTGCCAACAATTATCTGTGCCGTTGCGTTCACAGAACTCACCACATCAATTACTTTGTAGGGGCAGACTTGCTCCCAAATGAACCTGTGTGTTTACCGGGAGGCACGGGAAATTAAATCATGTTAATTCCTTTTGGTCTTTCCAGCCAAGCTGTGTCTGCATGTGTAGGGGTGTGTGTGTGTGTGTGTTGTAGAATCATGTATTGTAGTCCTAGAAATGAATCCACTTGAAGTTGGTACTAACCTGCCTCTTGCATCAATGGAAATGGATATTATGATTGCTGTGTTGAAACGTGCGCTCAAATGCATTGGGAGTTTGATACTATTTTTCAAACTGCCAAATAGATAATGTCAGAACATTTCTGAAATGGGATACTAACATCAAGATATACTGCACCAATCAACTAACATCAGGCAAAGTATAGTGTAAAACTGTGGATGTAGGAGACTACTACAGAATTTCCATTTTCATTCCCTATGTCAACAGCTTTGTAACTTACCTAGTAGATTGTTTTATGTTTTCCAGACATATTCTCAGTAGACTACAAACACTACATTCAGCTCAGCCTTCAGAACCCAAAGAATTAGATATGCTGTAGTTTATGAAATGGATGTTTATGAAAGTATCCTTTGTTTGAATTGCTCAAAAACCCAACATGAATTCAAACTTTGACAGCGTAAGCAGAAAATAAGAGGGCCATAGTGATCTCCCAAATGTAGCCTTAACTATTGAGGTTCTCATATTGAAAATGCAATTTTCTGTCTAGATGTTTATGAATGTCTTCAAATTCCCTTTCATAATAGCCCCTTTTTGACAGGCCTTTTTCAACTCTGAAATATGAGAAGAAAGGTTGCTGCAGAATGTAGCATATACCATTATAGGAGGTACACCTCTGTCCCTCAAGCCAACAGTACTCTTTTGGAAGTCAATGATGATATATGCATGTGTAGGAGGTTGCAGAGCCTAAGATCCATTGCAGAGAAGCAGGATTCTTTTACTGAATCACAGTAAGTTCAGATGCTAAAATACGGTGTGACACTTTAGGGAGTCTGTCTATGTAAAATGCATGACTTCTGTGTGATTTTATAAACTGTGTGTATAACTCTAGCCTTGTGTAATCTTCAGAGTGCTAGCAAACCTCGTCACGCAGCTGCTGAAGAGCAGTCAAAAATGTTAATATTGAATTACTCTCTACAGGTAAAAATGTGCCTGTTTTGTTATGGAGAGAGTCTGCATTAGAGGGATCCAGTTCCCCCGGATCGCCCGTGTGTTAGTGTCGGTGTAGCAGAAGTGGATGGCAGCAGTGCAATCAACACAATGGAAACAGACACACAGAGCAGAAAAATAGGCACGCAGCACAGACCAGTTGTACTGTTGCTCGCTTGCATTTTCACATCGTCCTTGTGCTTTCGTGCAAACCTGATGGCAAGCAGTTGTGTGCTTGGGCAGCTGAGGGAAAGAAAAGAGCCCTCTAGGAGCCTGCAGAGTCAGACCCTTGAACTTTTCTTGCCAAGGTGAGCCAGCCTGGGGTCCGAGCTGTGGTGTCCCGTGATGATGAAACTGCTCAGTCCCAAACCAGAAAGGAAGAGTCATTGCTGATGACTCCTGTGGGTACATACATGTAGGTGCGGTGTGGCTGGGTGAACAGTGGCCACTGTCCTGGTGGTTAACGCAGGAATAGTCATGCATACGGAGCTTGAGGAGTCACAGTTTTCTTCAGAGAAAATCACCGGCTACATAAAATGTGTTTTGAAGCTGATAAGAAGACTCTCACTGATTTCACTGAGCTTGATGTCATGTCATTAGATCATAAAAGATCAGTTTTATGAAGATGAATTGCTGTTCCCAGATTAAAATGGCTTTTTTTTTTTTCTCTTTTTTTTTTTTTTCTCCTACAAAATCATGAACTTCGGGAAAGCAATATGGTGCAAGAAAACGAAGATGCAGATGTGTCAGCAACAACGGGGACCTGTGAGAGCAAAATGATACTCATCCTTGGGTTTTGAGCAGTCAAATCTACGAGCATGCTGAGTGCTATGCAAAATCCAGGAAGGCCATAAACAAACAAAAAAAATCATATGCAGGTTATTTTGGTATTAACATGTTGTGAACTTATGTACATGGTAGATACCAGCTGTATAACGAACTGTCGTGTGACAGAACACATTTTTCTTTAGGCAGAAAAGAGAATGGTACTGATTTTCTTTTTTGTCTAGTGTCCCCGAGTGTTGGGAAAATTATCTCTTTCTGGGAAATACTGCTTTGAAGATGGTTTCAGAGTGCAGAAGTACTTGCTAGGAAACTGTGATGCGATCCAGCAGCAGTATGTTCTGCAGGAGAGTTGTTTGCTGCTACAGTGTTCTTATCAGTTATGCTTGTGAGACTCTGTCCCTGTCTTTTTCCCTATTCCCCTGATCACGCTTTACTGCCTTCTTTTTCTTTGTTTTTTACCTTTCTTGAGCATCCTCTTTTCCAGTGTATTTTGCACAGTTCTGTAGCTAGTGTTCAGTCCTGCTTCTAATTATCTTATTGAGAAAGGAGCTGGAGACCAATGAATTTGTTGTCCAAATGCAGTATCCATTTTAGCAAAAATAAAATGTCCCAATTTTGGTTTTGGAGTGAAAGGAGAGGGACAACAAATTGCCATTTTGAGAAGTCAAAGAAGTGGTTAATAATCCTAGTTAAGGACGTAAATGAACTACTGGTAGTCAGGCAGGTTAGAGAAGACAGGCAAGTAGCTCCGTACATACATCCATTAAGAACGCCTATTTAAAGGGTGTTTC
Source organism: Anas acuta (assembly GCF_963932015.1). Taxonomy (NCBI): domain Eukaryota; kingdom Metazoa; phylum Chordata; class Aves; order Anseriformes; family Anatidae; genus Anas; species Anas acuta. The sequence continues at coordinate 36,708,469 of NC_088985.1, read as the reverse complement.
TCTGAGGGATCAGAAAGGCAAAGGGGAAGGCAGGAAGATAGGCAGCTCTGCCAAGTAGCACTACCAGCTAGAAGCAGGAACCCGATTCACCCACAGGAAAAAGCTCCATTGATGTGCCACCTGAGTGCTAAATCAGGGCACTGCCTTGAATTCGTGTATCTTTTGTTAACATTTGTATAAAAATATAACATACTCTGTTAGGTAAATAGGATTGTGCAGTAATCTAAAGTAATCTAAATCTTGTAGTACACCTCCTGCACCTCCTGTTGTAGTATACCTCCTGTTGTAGTACACCTCCTGTTGTAGTACAAATGCCCACCCTCCTGTTGTAGTTCAAAGGCATCTGCTCAAGGATGAGGGGAGCCCAGAGGCTGCTCCCTGGCCACCGAGCTGTGTGCTGTGCCAACAGATGTGGTGCTGACATGGGGTGCTTCCACGGCTACACTGAGATGGACAAAGCTGTTCGTGGAGAGCAGCTCCATGGAGAAGGACCTGGGGGTCCTGGTGGATGACAGGTTGGCCATGAGCCAGCAGTGTGCCCTGGTGGCCAAGAAGGCCAATGGGATCCTGGCGTGCATTACAAGGAACGTGGCCAGCTGGTCAAGGGAGCTGATGATCTCTGGAGGTCCCTTCCAAACCCTACAATTCTGTGATTCCGTGTTCAGCTTCCCAGGTTGGCTTAACAGTGCATGTTAAAGTGCCAGCTGACCTGCAACAGGAGAAGAAAAAAGTTGTGACATTAAGCACCTTAGCATGAAGTAATTCAAGTTAACCTGCAGCAGATTTCAAGCATAAGCAAGTCCCCGAATGGTAAAGGTAAAAACGCAAACCCTGGAAAGGTCAGGCATATGCTGATACCGCACTGAGCTCCCACTTCTGACAAAAATGAGACGGAGGCAAAGGCAGCTCCAGAGCAAGCCTGAGGAACAGGGAATGGGGTGTGCTAGTCAAAGGAGAGGTAACATTTATATTTATAATAACACTGTAAGGTACCAGGAATCAGAAGGAGCCAATGAACTGCTCTGTGTCCTATACTTGCAAATCGTGAAAAAAGTTCCTATGTTTTGTTCTGCTCTCAGGCGGCCTCCTTCAAATCTCTGTCATTTATTGGTTGCTCTTAGCTTTAACCGGCCTTCATAGAAGCACAAGAGGAAAATCAGCATAACTTAACACAGTATAATGGCTAAATAGTTTTATGCCAAAATGGAACATGGAGTAGAGAACATTTAGATTAGTATATTTTTTCAACACTGGATAAATACAAATGCTTCTCCCGAGTCTAAGGATATTTTTAATACTGCCTTTTAGATGTTGTTTTATTTTCCTTGAGACTCAGAATGCGATCTTCCCAGAAACTTAAAGGTAGTTCTTTTTAATTTTTTTAAGGGTATCCTGTCAGTTTTTAAACACAGCCTTTTCATGTTGCCACTGAATTGCTTTGATCTGCAGAAGAGAACTGATGAGATGCAGTTTCCTTATTGCTGGACTTTGCCAAGAGTTCCAGGAGCATCTGAGATTGAGCCCGGCAGAACCCTAGAACTGGGTAAATAAAAATCTTGACAAGACTTTCCAGAGAAATCTTTTCCCGTTGCCTGTAAGGCAGAAAGCCCAGAACAAGAAGTCTCTGTTTTACTAGCATAAAGGTGAATGTAGAAAACAGAACATAATTCTATGAACTTGTTTTATGTATGTTATAATTGCTGTGAAAAAAATTGTATTTCTCTTTTCCTGCACCACATCGTTATGTGCCTGGGGACCTGGTGAGGGAGGATCTTGCAGCACGGAGGCGTAGCTGGGGGCTACACTAATTCTCCCTGTGGTGGTCTTAAATGATTGCCTGGAAGAGGAGAACATACAGTTATACTATAATGCCATCAAATAATCCCGGCTGGCCTGGAGGGGGTTTGTGGTCCACCCCCTGCCCCAGGCAGGCCCATCTCCAGAGTCAGCCTTCATCCTGCCTGGGCCTGAAGCCTCCAAGGATGGGCTCCATGGGGAACCTCTCCCTCTGCTCCACGGCCCTCCTGGGGAAGAAATTTATCTGAAAATCCAGTGCTTTGGGTGCCTCTCTGTGCCTAACCTCCAGAAACACACCAGTCCCATGAGGGGAAATGGGCTTTTTTGGCCAATTCATATAGTGGTTGGTTAGAAAAGGTAGCCCAACATTATTCTCAAAATACTATAGTTCCTTCAGATTTGGAAGAGTGATCCTTTTTAGTTTGACTGCTGTTTGAATTCTACAGCATATTTCAGGGAATAAGTAAATAAAACACCATTCATGCCATGGAATCAGCATACTAATTTATGGCCAGATCTGAAGCCTTTTCCCAAGGCAAAATACAATTAAAGTCAGGCAGAACTTCAACCGACTGAAAACTTCAGTATTTTATCCTTGAATTTTACTTTTCTGCATTTTTATTATTTTTGTACAGTAGTAAAAATATTTCTCCTGCTGGTAGTTTTACATTGTACTGTGTATTGGATTCCTTGCAGTAAAGGCCTAACCTCTTGAAACCTAATCGTGTACAGCGTGCAACCTAAAGAACTTAATTCTTATTGGGATAACAAGTTTAAAAATATATATTTATAAAGCACATCCATGACATTTTTGTTAACCGGGTTCTAATGGTGATCTGGCAGTAACAGTAAAGGATGAAAAGCTAAGAACAGGCTGAGATCTAATCTGACCTAACTCATTGATTCACTCCCTGACCTTGGGTAAGCCTTTTGACCTGCCTGTGCCTCAGTCAACTCAGCTGGAAAATTGGGTAAAGAGCAGAGCCTGTTAGAAAACCATCTTCAATTTGAACAAAGATTTCCCGGAGACCCAAAAAAGTGAGTGTAGTCATTTTGTACAGACATAATTGATTGCGGACTGCACAAGAATAACATCCTGAGCTGTGGGATGCAATTGATGACATCTCATTCGTCGTGTGGTGGCTGGGTGGTCTCTGCTTCCACTGGAACTACCCCACTTTTCCGGTGTCCAAAGCTGTATTTTCACTTTCAGAGCATTAGTCCGGCCGCGTCTGCCCTCGTTAGGAATGTGGCTCTAATATTGCACCAGTCCAAGAGGGTACTTTGGAGTAATTACTATTCCTGTTTGGTTCACAGTTACTGAACTAAATTATTACCCCCTAGATTTATCACAAGCTAAAGTGGCATCACATGCTACCGTATCAATAAAGTATACAAATGAAATCAGGTCTCTACCCGGAATTCACCTGGTGCTTTCCAGCACGCCCGTGCTCTCCCGAACTGGGTTTCATGCCATCAGCCTGTGACCTGTGCTGCCCGTAAGGATGAAGAGGATGATTCTGGCTGCAATCCTAAAATTGCACCTTCATTCTGGAAGCATGCGTGTTCACAGCAGGGCCCATTTGCTCCATGTGGCTCCACCGGCGGCGTTGGGAGCGACTTCCAGCCCTGCCCAGGAGCCGGGGCTGCTGCTGCAGCAGCCCCGACGTGCAATCAGGAAACGTTGAAGTCATGTGGATGAAAGCCAAGGGCATTTAAATGGCATGTGGATAACCACTCGAAATTGGCAGCATGTGATCAGCCTCATGCACAAAGCTCCATACTCTCACGAATTTGGCACTGTTTGTACTGGGCAAAGGCCAGCATCTATTGCTTGTGCCAGCATGTTTAAACTATCCTGGACTTACTAATCTATTCTCCATGACCCACGCTGGAAAAATGACCATTTCCTTTTCCCAATTCCCACATCTGCTATTTGTTTTCCTCCCTTTGCCTTCCCAAGATTTGGGAAGGAGTTCAGGAATGCGGAGCTCTATTCAAAACTAAGCTGACCTCAGATACTGAGTGGCATTTATCTGACAGTGTGTGTAGGTAAATAGTTAAAGGGAAATGGTCATGTTTCTTCATTTTTATCATGCATATTTGTAGACATTTTCAAATAATAATAATAAATAAAAATAATAATAAAAAAAACAAACGCATTATTTTGTTCTAAAACGTTAGCTAGCTGTATGGCAACAGTAGGAGGGACCTTGTATTACCAATGGAAACTAGTAAATCCTGCAGTGCCAGTTAATTGGCTCTGTCATTATCCTTCCATGAAATATTCTAAATTTTAACATTAATATTAGGTGCAAACACCTAAAAAAAGTCACTTCTACTGGTCCAAATGAAATTACTATGTGGGAATGACATTTTATGCTAGAATAAAATCATCACCGTGCCTCATATAAAGTAATATATATATATTCTACATTAAGAAAAATCTCAGGCTCTACTCCTTTTAAAAGTATGGGTACAGATGAACAAAATGCAATTTCACTTGAAAATATTCAATTTTATGAATGGAATAATCCGAAATCATGTTTCATTGCAGTGGACAAAAGACCCAAATCGCAACAGATCTGAAAAGCAGTAATGACAAATAGAGGGTAGCAGCAAAATGCAGACAGAATTTGTATTGCAGTGTTGAGAGTTGTTGTGTTGGGATGACTTAACATTCACTTCACTGGAACCAAGTACTCACTTTTTTTTTTTTTTTTTTTTCAAAGAAGGGTGCTTGATATGCATCCCTAAATGCATTTCTATGTGTTCTTTTTTATTCTAAATGAAGTGCTTTTAAAAATTTTTAGGCATTGCATGCATACATATATATATATATATATATATATATATATATACACCCTTGGAAAAAAAGAACAATAAGAACAATCACATCTTGGAAGAGATAAATGTATTAAGAAGAATTAACAGGAGATTTAACCAGCAGAGTTACTGTGAATCACGTCCATAATGACAGTTATACGCCTTTATTTTAACAAATCCATGGAAGTTCAGTGTTAGAGTAAAAGTTGGAGGCTAACAATGGGATCTAGGCCTACTGCTGTATTTTTCTCCGGGCTTACAAAACTAAACAGAGGTACAGAAATTGTTGGGTTTAAATATTTGTTGGGTTTTATATCAAGAGCTTGAAATAGATACTGATAGAATTAAATTGAAATAGATACTGATGGAATTAAAGGGAAAGGAATTTAAAAAGAGCTGATAAACATGCTCCAAAGCCATTTTTCAGATTAACATCCAGGAGCGAGGAGCTGAATTTTTCTAAATTTTGATGCACGTGCTCCTACCAGCCACGAGGATTTGAAGCTGGGAATTCGGTGAATGACAATGACTGTGAATAAAGGTGCTCGGGCTGGCGTGCAGTCCAGCAGTGAGACTTAGCCAGCTTCCCCTGATGTTGTGTGGTGGCTGCTGCATATTTGCAAGTCCACAAGCAATTCTGAAAACTTTTGTGTGTGTTTCAGCAAGAACTCGCATGCAATCCACTATTATCACTATTACATTCCTTTTGCTTTTACTTCTGTCCAGATTTCCTTTTACCACTGAGTACCTTTGTTTAAGATTATTTTTTCCTAGATATATTCCGTTGAATTTTTCCAGGTTGCATGTCATTTGTCACCATTCAGTAGGAAACTCTGCTTTGAAATCCCCTCTGATCACCGAGGCCATAAACTCTGGCTATCATAGAAACCAAAATCAGAGATGAAAAGTGCTGTCAGGTCACGGAGCCATCGCCACCAGTGCTCCTGCTCCCGGGATGGATCTGGCTCTCTCCTGGTGACAGCATCCTTTGTCGGAGGAGAGCCCTGGCAATATCTTTGGACGGCTCTCGTTGGACCCAACTCGGTGTTTGCTCTTGCAGGCAGATAAGATTCTCTTTCATGTCCATGGGCCATCAGAAAAGGAAAATCCAACGCATGGGTGGAATGACTCCACCATTGTAACTGGACGACCCTGCACAGTTTCAAAAGATATTGCGTGTCTGTGCATCAAAGGATTTAATGAGAACAACAGAAAAGCACGGCTCATTCCTGCAGTGTGGAAGCTACTTTTAGCAAAGCAACAAATGTATACACAAGCACCTAATAAAAAATATACGTTTGGCATAATGTTTAAATATGGAATAGTTTTGTGCCAAATGAAAGATAGAAATCTAGTAGCTACTACTATAAAGTGATCTAAACCAGATATTTTTAGTAGAAAATTAATGTAAATGGCCAAACTAAAGGAATAATCTTTCTCAGTGAAGTCAATGGCAAAGCTTCCTTCAATTTCAATATGCATGAATTATGGGCAAAGAGAAAAAAAAAAAAAAAAGGTTTATTTGTAATTGTAATTGACTTAGTTTGCAGTGACAAAGTTGCTTCATGGAGGGAAGGTGTGCTTCCTAATTGTCTTCAATTTCTTGCTATCGCTAGATGTGACTGTGACTACCCGTCGGTCTGTAATATTTTTTTTTCACCTGCTGGGACACTTTGCTATGCGTGTTAACAGCACCACAATTGCAGCAGGGACAGTCCTGGCTGATGTTCAATTAGATTAAAACCAGTGATTTTTTTTAATGCTTTTGTTGTTCTTTTTGACATGTGGGTGGTTTTTCATTTCTTTAAAAATGTGGCATGAAATTCATCACAGTAAGAGCGTTCCTTTATAAGCTGGAACAAAGAGGATATAGAGGAAACTGGTAAGTCTTTCAGCATAGCTAAAAAAAAAAAAAAAAAAAAAAGGAGAAAACAACAATTAAAATGGTGTATTCTCCTTTCTGTGTTTAGGTGAAATGTTCAGTGACTGTCTTTCAGCTTATCAACTAATTGAGGAGAGAACGGTAGCATAAAGGATTTTTTTGTTAGAGAAGTAATTAATTGATCATATGCTGTTTCTTTAGCAATTATGCGATATTCCCCTGTTAATCTGTTTAAAACTATTGTGTCAGTATAAACACCCAACATCTTTGCTGTTTTCAAAAGTAGACAAACGAGGTCCTCCCCTTCTTCTCTGGTCAGCCTCGGGGACATGCGGCTTGTTCTGAGCAGGGCTTTCCGGGAGCGTGTTCTCTGTCAGGAATGCTGGATAACTCCACAATCGGGAGACTTTTCCATAATTAAACTCTGTGCAAAATAAAGGGAGATCTTCATCACACTCTTTGTATTCATATAAAATCTGTTGCCATGGGAGCTGGCATTGAATAGCAAGGTAGGCAAAATCAGTAATGTTACATTACGTTTGCCCTGTAGCCACTGGAGGGTCCCTTAAAATAAAGTCGCTTTTTATCTTTGCTTTCTGAATAAACATAAAACTAGATTTTTAGTGCAAAATCCTGATTTCAAGGTTATTGATGCCAGACTAAATTAATACAGTCTGTGCGATAGCATACAAAATCCCCAGCAAAGCCAGGGATACTCCTGTCTTTTGAAAGCTTGACATTTGTTTTTCATCATGAACTTAAAGGTCACCAGCTACAGATGAATCAGGATACCTGCTTGAGTTTACATTTACATGCATTTTATTTTATTCCCATGTGCACTTTTTATGAGATCCATCACTGGAATAAAACTGTAGCTCTCTCTTATTATCCAGGTTTGATAAACTAGAAGAGTTATCAACCTGCTGCCTTTAAGAACAGGCTAGTTGTCTTCGGTGCATCGCAGTGCAGCTGCAGTCCGGTGGTGTGCCATTCAAGAAATCTCTGTTTCCTTCACGGCTTGGCTCGAACATCTCCACTAATTTCAGTTGTAAATACAGTGTTAAAAAAGCGGCTCTCTCTTCCTAATCTGTAATTCTCGGCATTTTGTCATCCTGCTCAATCCCTGAAATAATGACAATGTTGCACTGTCAAAGCAACTGAAAAATGGTTTGTGTGTATTGATGCTTGTTTAATTCTTATTTTATTTCTACAGATGAAGATGCAATTAATCAAAACGCAGGTTTCAGAACTTCCAGTGATTCCAAACGCCTCATTCAGACTTACAATGAATGTGTCCCATGTCTTCTGCATATGAATTTTTGTTTTTGTTCAGGCTAGCAAGTGACCTGTATTGCTGCACAGATTTTTTTGAAACCAAATAACATTTTATATTTTTACCAAAATACCTGTGGAGCTGACAGAGCATGATGCATTCATTTTCCTTGATTTTGTAGTGAGGGAAAAGGCTAGCATGAATAATTCAAAAATAATGCTGAGACTGTTAAGATTTAGTACTGGAGAGGTCATCACAGTTGGGAGAATGAGCTAGGAGACTATTACTATTCCACGATCTTTGAATCTCAAGGTGACATCATTATTATTTCTCTATATCTATAATGTGGTGCTGCAACCAACTTATTGCAGTGTTTCTCATGTAGGGTAGAAAGATCAATTACATACAGACCTCAAAATGTGAACTATAAGCATAGTGTCCAATAAAACTGTCATTAACAGTCACCACAATTTTAACTGTATGCTTCCAGGTCAAGCTGTTCTAAAAATGATAACTGACATTGAAAGGTTGAATAAAGAGCACTCACTCTAACGGGGACAATTCTGTACCCAAATAAGTTTTCATTAACAAATTCGCTAATTCCATTCTGGAGTTTACAAAACCATTAGGTATTTCACTGATTCCTTTCATTGTTTCTGCTACGTGCATTCAGAGGCAACCTGAAAAAAAACACAATGACAACTTTTCCACATGATCAGCATCAGCAGCAGTAGTGCTGAATGCAGATAAAGCATTCATGTGCAATTTGAGTTAATTTATTCCTGTCTTCGATGAGAAACTGAAAGATGCTATGGAAGTTACCGTACAGTAGCGCTCATTGCAGGACTTTAACTATTGCCTCACCTCTCCATGTGCTGTTACCTCCGCAGCGTGCCGTGGAAGCGTGCATTACCCGAGCAAACAAGTCACTTACGGATCCTCCAAAGCAATGCATGCCAGGAAACAGCCGTCAGGACTTGAGAAGAGTCTCTCGATTGGGTAAGCACTGCCTTGTATGTGTAATTAAACATTCATTTCCCTTGGAGAATATTCCTCAGGACTGTAACTCTTCCTATAAACACTTTTCCTACTTGTTTTATTTTCTTTTTGTAATTTTCGCATGAGTTTGAAAGATAAATAATGTGGCTTTCATAAGGAAATTACAGAGAAAAAAGGCTTTGTGTGCCACCTGTTCTGAACACCAGGATGCTTTGATGCGAGTACTGTTCCAACGTTTCTAAAAGACACTCTGCAAATCCTTGAAACAATGATTTCTGTTTTGAAGAAGCAAGCTCCTCTCCTGCTTTATTAGTTCTTCCCCATTTTCCTTGTGGGATGTTTGTGACAGGCGCCTGCTCCTGGATAATGGTAGAGCAGGAACAGGAGCAGGAGCAGGAACAGGAGTGCCCTGCCAGAGGTGCAGACCTGCAGGAGCTGCCTGCACCCTGCCTGCTCTCAAAGCCTTTCTGGTTTTGCCCATTTCCTCCCTCCTGGCTGTGTGCTCCGTCTGCCTGGCAGCCCCGACCCATGGCCAGGCACATGCAGCACACCTCGTTAGATTGAGCCGTGTGAGGTCGGCTCCATCAGCCCCCTCCTTGGTGGGCTTCCCAGGAAATGTGCACTGATGGCTTTTGGACAGCCGACGACTCCTTCGTATGTTCAGGGTCTAAATGAGCTTGTCGGTGACCTCAGTTTTCTAAATTCTGATTTGAGTTCCCTTGCTTCTCTGAACCAGACATTTTTACAGCAATTATAAAAATATTAATATGACTAAGTAAGCACAGGCATGGAACAGGTAGAAAAAAAGTGTGAAAATGAATGTCCTTCATCATTTTACTTGCACAGCTTTCAGGTGTGCACGGCTGGAGGGCTGGGGCACTCTGGTGGGACCATGGACTCCAGCCCTGCTGAACCAAAAATTAAGTGTGGTCACAGGAATCAAAATTAAATAGGCTGGGAGATATGCGATCCTGCAGCAGGAAAAATAAAACTGGGAAACAATGTCTCTCTAATGATGACAGGAAAATTAAAAAGAGAATAAAGCGGTGGCTTCCTAGGTATAGCTTTCTTCCTGTTCAACCAAACATTTATTTTAAGTTTTAGCATTTGGAGGAAAGCCACATGACTTAAGCTCCAGTTCACCCTCATTATGCAATCTTAACTGCCATAATGTTTTTGTCGGCCTATTGCACATAATGATGTTCGCCCTCTGCAGAGACGTGGTCCAGAGGCGGCGGTGATTAACAAGCTGGGTCAGCGCTGCTCGGCCGAATGCGCCACGCTGACGTGCGGCTTGGGAGCACCAGGAAATCTGATCTGAGCATCACCACTAGCGGTGGTCGTCTTCTGATCGGATAGAACCGAAGAAAGAATTGGAGATCAGGGAAAAAAACAAACAGGTTTTATGGCAAAATTATTGAAAACACCGGAGACTCAGGCTTACTTCTGCCTTTATCACAGATTTTCTTGTTTTGAGGCACGGCACTGTGACAGCTACATTTACTGTCTGAAATTTGTTCAGGTACTGGGGCTACAGAATTCGTGATCCAAGCCCAGCAGTCAGCAGGGGGAAAGGTAGAAAGGATGGTCTTACATCTGAACACGGTATGGGGAGTCTGCAGGTCCGGCGTCAATTTGAGCAGTTTATCTGCTTTAACATTTCTGAATTTAATCTTGCTCTGATTGGCATGAGAAGGAGTCCGGGACAATTTTTGCTGCCGGTTTTGCCTTTTAGGTGACCTGAGGATATCATTTGGAGCTATACATTGTACACCATACGTTGTGCTAAATTTTGCTTGGAAGGGCAATCTGGCTGCAGGTGATCTTCCTTGACATTTAAAAAGCATAATAAGAATTTAATACTCGTGAGATACTGTTGACAAAGATGAAAATTTTGCAGCATCAGGTAGGGAAGAAGTCATTTTTATGCCAAAGAGCTTGGATTTCATATTGTGTTTTGAAACAACACTGTAGGCTTTTGGAAAAGGAAAAGCAATGGGTGCCCTGGTCCCCAGGTCAACCCCAAGCAAACACAGAAGCAAACATTTTCAGTGGGTTTTTTGTTCGTCACCATACAAACTAAAAAGTCAGTCAATTAATAATAGATGTTGTAAAAAGTGTTGAAAAACTACAACGAGAAACAATTCCTTAGAATGTTCCAGTTACCTGTCACACGAAGCAGTGTCTGTGGCCAGTGGTCAGCTGAGGATGGTTTTTACATTCTGCTAGGAAACAAGAGAAAGTTGGCAAAAAAAGCTAAAAAGAGTCATTAAGCCTGTTTATCATTAAATAAAATGTACAAGCTCGTTCATAATACAGGAATGCAAACTATACTGTTTGAGGAAATGTAAACGTAACTGCAACTATTTCATTTCATGTGAGGTTTATGTTAGCTCTCCTATTAAATTTAATGGGTTGCCTCATGAGAAGCAGCTCATTAATATGAATATGAAGAGCATGTCTCAACCTGCAGACTAAATAACACTCCGATATGTGATGGTTATTTTCCTTTGGTAGATTGTTGCTTTTTAAAAATATGAACTAATGCAGTAGAAGTAGAAGGAGTCTGGGGATCGAGCACTGAGCTGGGAACCAGGAGGCCGCCTTCTCATTCAGCTCCATGTCATATACTTCGGATGTGAACCTGAGCAAATCAATTAACTGCTGTTTACTTTGGTTACTGAATCAGGTTAAATCAACGGACAGTGTAATACTTTACTTATTGTGACGCTAAATAATTTTAATTAATCATCCTTGTTTAGACTGACAACACGGGATGCCTGGAGTTTTCCTCCATCAGGAGGAAAAGGGACACCCACAGTGCCTTCCTCCCCTTCAGGGCAGCAGGTGAAGGATGGCATCCTGTGGGTGAGGTGTTTACACGGCGTTCGTTGCTGCTTGATGGAGTTCCAGGATGCTGCCACGTGAAAGAAGCTAAATGAGCAAAAACCCTTAAAAATGAAATTGAAAAATTAACCAGCAAACACTGAATTTATGGCCCTCAAAGGAACATTAACTTGCCCACATTTATCAAATTAGGGTCAATTTTCCAGAAGACAGAGCCCCTTTTGTGGTTTTACTTTCTGGCCACAAAATTAACACTCACCTGTGAACTGTGGGCATTGCTCGAGGGGCTGGTGCCTCTGGTAACTTGGCTTTTGTTTGTCGGTTGGTTATTCATTGGGAAAATTTCATGTTCTTAAGTAGGCATAGGAATTGTCTTAAAACCTTGCAGTGAAATTTGCATTAAAATAAATCTTGTAACTGAAAATTGCCAGAAATTGAGGCCTTGATACTGCAGTGGGACATAATGGGTCCCACTGCCATCATCCCTTAATCACAGAATTATAGAACTGTAGAACATCCCGAGCTGGAAGGGTCCCACAATCATCAAGTCCAACTCCTGTCTCCACATAGGACCACCATAGGACCACCTAAAAACTAAACCATACATCTTGGAACTTGGCAGGCTTGGTGCCCTGACTGTCCTGGGGAGCCTGTGTCACTTAATTCCATTGACTGGGCTTATTCCATAGTACCTGTTTCATTGCAATCACAAAAATGAAAATGAAAATAATTAATTGTGTAAAATTGTCCATCAAAACAACACTTTCAGGTCATTCTTCCTGGAATTACTTGTAGTATTTTATTTGCTGGCCTTACCTTTTATGACCCGAGTCTGCTCTTGTGATCTTCTGGAAAAAGAACAGCACTCAATACCAGGAATCCCCAAGAAATGATTGGGATGATCACCAGCCAAGAATTTGAGATTTCCCTAATGTTTTTTGTGCTGTGAAGGACCTGCCATCCTGGTGGGAGTCGCAGAGGTCTGCGCCAAATTCATTCTCACCCCTGCTTTGTGCCCAGCGTGGGGCTGTGCTGCCCAGGAGCAGCTCCAGACACAAACCCTGACCGCAGACACCCTTCATACTGCTGATGCCGGTGTGCATCAGGCTGCTCTACTGCTTTAGCACCAAAGGCAATAAATCTGTGTAATCACAGATAGGTGGGAGCCATCCCTGCAGCTTTTCTATTGCCTTCTCTACGCTTTCCCCATGGATGGGCACTGCGGTGCTCTCCTCGCTGTGTCTGGAAGCATGGTGTCCAAAGGGCCGCTGGTGGAAAAGCCTTGCTTTGTTGTATGATAGCATCAGGATGGGTTGCAATGAAAGCTAAAGTGAAATAATAATAATAATAATAAAAGGGTCTAATCAAGTTCCTTACACGGTTTGAATCCACCAAACTTTTAATAATTAACCATTTTGGATGGAACTCATAAAAATTACTTAGAAAGACAAGTAAGACCTGCACTCTGATCCTTAACTTGTACAAGTAAAAAGTGTTAAGCATTCATTTTTTTTTTTTTTTTTTTTACATTTTTGTTCCATTGCGCATACTCAGGAGACCCCTTTATTTCAAATTTAAAATAGTCTATGAAAATCTGTATTGACGTAATAGCTTATTAGGCTACAAGCAAAATATTCCCAGAACTAATTTTTAATTAATATAGTTCACTGAAAACTTATAAAAGATTCATACATAATATGATAAAAGAAATAAACATCCTCAATACCATGTCAAGTTTCTTTTCTTTGTAAAACATTGTTTTTTCTCCTCTGCTACCAGAACAATAAAACCTGCTCTTACAGAATTGACTTGCGCTTGTCTTTGGCAGCTCTGTCAGATGTGATATTTTCTGATAAATAAAATGGCGCTTATGAATTCAGAGTCAAATTGTCACCTTTTCTCACTCCGGGTTCTGCCTTTCATAAAAGTCCCGTGTTTCAGATCTGGATTCCTCTTGGACTTTGGCACTGTCCCTCCAACAGGTTGCTGCACAGCTGATGGAGTCCAGCAGAAAGCATCTTTGTGCTCTACGTGAGTCTTATGTCAGTCATAAAGTAATTAAAAGTGGCAAGATATGACCCAAATTCATCTCATCTCTCTGCAGTCATATCAAAGTGATATATCTAGTCCAAGATACTAGCTGTAAATTCCCTCTGTAGGCAGAGAGGAGATATTGGCATCTCCAGAGATGTCTTTTGGCCACGTTTCTGGAAAAGGAGGGCACATGTCGCAGGTGCTGAGCAGGAAAGCCTTGCTTGAAGCGCCTCCAGCAAGATGCTCCTTGGGGGGGGGGGGCGAGCTGTGTCCCACCTGTGGGGGCTGACAGATCTTTACAGGCAGGGAGCTTCTTAGCAGAAGGTGCAGGGAGAGGTCTTCTCAGGGCTGCGAGGGGCTGTCTTGAGCCTTAGCAACAGGGACAGCCATTTGCTTTTCACCAAATACTTGAATTTTGTCCTAAGCAAAGCAGCTGCTCAGTGGGTAGCATGAGATACTGCTGTGCTGTTCTGAGAAGCCCTTCCTCCTTACTCTCCTTCCAGAGAGTTAGTCCTCTCCTGATATTTAGTCCTCTCCTGATATAAACTGTGCTTCGTTTTGTGTTGAATTCTCCTTATTTTAGTCTGCTCATGATTCCATTTGCATCGGAGGTTTCCACTGCAGTATTTCATGCAGAAGTTAATCTGGGGAAGCTGGATGTTATGCAGGCTGGGTAATAAAACCTGGGGGCTCCTGGTCGTCCATCAGGAGGGAGTGGGACCGCCTGGGTGGGAGCGAGCCGCAGCTGAGGCATTCAGTAATAGGGTGGAGGCTTTACTACTTCATCCTTCCTCGTTTTTGCAAGGGCAGGAGAGGAATTAAATTGGAAGGCTGACAACGTGAACACACATTTCCTGCACTGTTATTCCTGGTAGTTGCCTTACTCTCTGCAACAGCCGAAAACAAAGGATGTGTTACGCTTATCCTGAAGTGATGATCAATTAAGAAGAAAAAAAAAAAAAAAAAAAGACAATTTTTTACATAGCTGTAATCAACTTCATTCTTGCTGCCCAAAGGAAAAAAAAAAAAAAAAAAAAAAAAAAAAAAAAAGGACAAAAAGACATTCACACTTCTGCCGAAGCTGTACTTTTAAACTTCAGCAGTGTGTGAACAACAGGACCATGGGGTGCCCTCAAGGGCTGGGGGGATTTGGAGGCTGAGCAGCCGCTGCCCACACCTCTGCTGTGGGATGGGGCTGTCAAAGCTGCTGGTACTCAGAAGGAAACAGAACTCAGGGGGTTTATCTGTGGTCATGTCCTCACATCTGTGGTCAGCAAAACGATTAAGAACCAAAGGCTGAACTAGAGCTGCCTGAACAGCCCCAGGGGTGAGCTGAAGGGTCGCTCACCTCTTTGCCCTCAGAGCATCCCCCGGTGCAGGAGAGCCTTGGGTTTGTGGTTAAGGTGTGCTCTTGTGCCACTGCTGGAACCACTCAGCTTCATGTCTGCAAAGCCATGAGCAGTTCACGGGATAAGATCTGATTCATTAAAAACCATTGGGTGGACACGTGTAAATGGGTGCTTTTAATATACGTGCATATGCCACAGGCCTGTGGGAATCAGGGCATTAAGTGCCCCATCCCCTACATCAACAGCACGGCCAGTACAAGAGTGATGGCAAGGTGCACTGATAGTATTGGGCATCTCTTGGAAGACTTCCCCTAATTAGTCCAATTAAGTATCTTAGTCTAAGTCAGGATAACACTATATATATAACAAGATTTAGTCCTGTGAATTCTCAATATGCTTAGCTCCTATGTAGCTTTAATACACTCAGCATTTTCCAGGATTAGGTCTTAAGGGCTTGATCCAAAACCATTTAAAATCAATAGGTGTTTTCCTTTAACTTTGGTGGGTTTTGATTCAGCCTCTGTATGTCAGTCAATACTTTCTGATCCAAGTACATAAAAATATTTTAAAACCATATTTTCAAAAGCCATATTTCTTACTTCGCACTGCACAACTTCTTGAACTCTACATAGATTTGAATAGGGAAATATTAACCAAAACAGTAATGATATTATTAGTTGAAGTTTTAGCTTTTAAAATCAATAAAAAGCACCACTGGGTATTCTTTAATGTTATAGAAGAAAAATGATTAATTTAAGGTTCAGGTGCAAGACAAGGTCAGGAAAGAATTGTTACTGTATACAGTGAGCATTTCATGATGAATTTGTAGTTTGAAGTATCATTTTATGATGCATTTTCTGTTTTGTTATCAGGGGAAGTATGATGGGTGACATACGAGTGATCACAGTGTTTTGGTGCAATGTTCTGTGATGGGCTTTTCATAAAAATTAGCTGACAATGTCATGAGTATACAAGTAAATTTATAGCTTTCATACTGGACTGCCATTCCCAGAGCTATTTCCAATCACTTGGGCTTTTTATTAAGTTTATTGTTCTTTTATTGTTCAGTGGAGTGTAAGCAGCGAGATTACAAATAAATGTAAGTTTCAGTGGGTATGAAGTCAAGCTTGCAGAATTAGGGAAGACGCAAGCGAAGAGGAGCAGAAATTAATTTGAATCATTGGTGATATGAAAGACCACGTTCTGACACTTCTTGTCAAACGCGTACACCGTGAGCAGTGTCGGAGGCTGACATCCTGCTCCTGCCAAAGTTAGAAGAAGAAAGTCTGGAAAAAAAGTGTCAGTCGCGCTGCCAGTGGACTGGCGGAGGGTTTCACGTTCGTGCTGGGGTTCATTATTTATTTTTGCCCGATTTGCTTCATGCGGGATTTCTTCTTACTTCTGACTCTGGCACTTGCTTGTAGCATAACGAGACCAACAAGTGGGGAGTGATGAACTCTCTGGTTTTAGTGTCATTCTCATCATATCTCCAGCGTGAGACCTTCAGCAGTTATTTCCCTCTACTTTTTCTCCCCTCAAAGAATGAATACTTTATCATTTTGGTTAATATCTTGACCAGCAGAGCAGAAAATCAGACTCATAGCTTTTAATGACACATTTTCAACTGCAAGTTAGTCAAAAAAATCATTTTTATGTGGTTCTCCAATACTTATACAGACTTCAAGAAACATAATTAAAATTTGTGTTCCTTCTTTGTTATTACTGCCGTGGACTCCACTTAAACTGGATGCTGTTTGTCTGGGCAATCAGACAATAGCTGGAATCCAAAAGCAAATCGATTTGCTGTGTGGCTTGTGCTATTACTTAAGTTATAAATAAAATGATTTCTCCCAGATGGCTCCCCGATGGCCCCGTGCTCCTCCCAGCGCTGCCACAGCTTCCCATCCCGCGCGGCTCCTGCTCACTCCCCCGGAGGCTCGGCAGGAGCAGAACTGAGCCCACAGCTCGGATGGGGACAGGAGGAGATCATTTGGGGTCTGTGGGGCTCTTGGACCCCCAGGAGATGTGCGTGGAGGCCAGCCCCACCTGGCTGCTTGGGGAAAGACCTGCTGGGGCCGCACGCTCCCGAGGAATGCCATGAGGTTGCAGGCGGCGAGCTGCTCCCCTCGTTTATTTTCCTAATGCAAACATTTTGAAACAGAAAGGCTAACTTTTCTCTGGGTTGTATATTTACTTCGTAGGCAAGTTGTACTTCCAGAAATGTGGGCAGGGCACCGATGGAAACTATAAATATACATCTGAGAGCATGCTATGTACGCTTGCCCGTGCTTTGTTTTCTTTTCGCCTTTTTGGATGACTAAAATCATTAATCTAAGATGCTAAATTTTTGTATTTTTTTTAGAAAACTGGGAAGATGTAACCTATAATCACCCGGCATTTGTAACAGAACTAAAACAATAATGATGAAAACAAATATATTGGGAAATTGTGGGACTAAAAATAAATATTTTTCCATGAACACAATAGAACTATATTGAGAATTACAGGCAAAAAAATCAATAAAAAGTAGTATATAATGGCTACAGAGTTCAAACAAAGTGCATTCATTCCCCAGTCCCTAGGAGGACCCCTGATATATACGTGCAAAAGTTAATGAAAGTCAGACTTTGTTGTGTCATCAAAAAATAGCAAAAAGGTTGGCTGCATTTTTCCCTACGTTTTGGCTACTCGTTGCTCCATAAATATAGCACCTATTTAAAGGACCGAGCCTTGTTCCCATTAAAGTCAGTTGCAAATCTCAGACAAATTTTGGCACGGGTCTGGGGGCCCAAAGGCGCAGGCTGAGCGCGGCAGGGTGCTCGGGGGAGCGGGCACTCCCATGAGAGAGGAATAAATGTCTTCGTCTGCTCCCAAGGCTGTGGTTCTTGTTCTTGCATACATTTGCATGAGCCCGATGTATTTTATCAAAATAAGTCTATGGTTAGATTTAGGGCACGCAGAGTGTTTTGACTTGCTTTTTGGTTTTAAATGACAGGGAACGGGATGATGGAGAATTCCACGCAAAGCTGGGCAAGGCTCAGGTATTTACCTCCTGATTCCAGATGCTGGGGAAAAACTCTGTGCGTACGTGTGCTGGTGACCACTGGGGCAGGACAGACCCTGCAGGATGCACCCCAGCCCTGAGGAGGTTCAAAAGGGGGCTGCATCTCCCCTATGCCCCTCCGGCTCCATCCCTGGGCTCCTCCAGCTCCTCCAGCACCACCAGAAGGCCAGGAGCCAGCAGGAGACTTGTGGAGCTGTAGGAAGCTTGCCATCTGATTCACTATAGAGTAATCCTGCACCTCAGTCAGCCAGGAAATATTTGATTAATAAGATTCCAGTTGGAGAATAACATTAATGCCTCCATTTTATTTTGTTTTCATTATATTAGGTGACCACAGCAATGCTGCATTTTGTAAGCAGCCAGAGTACTTCTTCCCATGGTAGCCTTACCTCCCCTCTTTCTGTTTTCCCACTGACACTGAATGACTCTTTCCCTTCCAATCTTGCAATTTTTAATAATGTCAAAGAAAATATAATCCTGGGGACATTTGTAATCGATTAAATTTAAGCTGCAAGAGCCTAAACCAGGGCCTGCTGAAGACAATGAGAGCCTTTCAATTTCTTTCCATGGGTTTCGTAAACTTTTGTTTATGAAGGAGGCCTGTCAGGAACAATGCAATTAGGAATCTGTCCATCTGAGCCTCTGCTTTGCTTCACTTAAAAAAAATAAACATTTTCATTTTGCTCATTGAAAGAATACGGGAAAGGATGAGAATGGAGACATCCATTCTGGCTCCAAGCCAACCCAGTTTGGCCACGAAGCAAGTTTCCTATAATTTAAAGATATGCTACAAAAGAAACCCATTGTTGTTCTAGTCTTTATTCGATTGTTTGCAACTTAAAAAAAAAAAAAAAAAAAAAAAAAAGCAGTAAACTCCTAACTTTTCAAATTAGTTTAAAAAATAATTCTTAGAATGTTCTTTCCCAGAAGATAGGCTGGCTCCTGTGCGCAGTCCCTCCTCCTGCACGCAGCCCCGATACAATGGCTGGCTCCAGAGCAGCAGCCTTCAGATGCAGTTTTGCAACTCCTTCTCAGATGAGTAATCCTTACTTCTGTCCCACTCACATGAGTAAGGGATACTTAAGTAAGAAATGGTTGAAGGGTCTGGCATCGTGACAGCGGCGGAGGAACGAATTGAGCAATGGCTTTTGAAAGCGACCGTCAGCGTCTCTGTAAGCTTTGCGTGAACATCTTTCACAGAGATTTTAGACATGGGCACAGAAATGACCCTGGGTTTAGTAGGCACCTAGCCAACGCCTTTCATTTTGTTCCAACACTTTCCTCCAGAAATAACCGGATTAACCGTATTAACGTATTTTTAAAATTTATCTAGTTTGTAGAGGTGAGATATGAATGTGATTAGGGATCACGGGGTAGTGAGGAGGGAGGTGCACCTTGCAAAATGCACTGATTGTTTGAAAGCATGCATTGATACCAAACTTTAAGATATCAGTTTAAATTTGCAAAATGCAGTTGGATTAGCAGCTCTTTTGCATAATCTGATCTTCTCAAGTGCATCTTACTGCTTCTGATAGTATTTAGAAATAAACAGAATCTGTGTGAACGTTCACCTTGCTGGAGTCTCCTACGGGAATACGAATCCCAGGAGACGGCTTTATTTTGTTAATGCTGGGGCTCTCACACATTTTGTTTCATGTGCAGTCCTTGGGAGCACTAATACATTTTGGGTGGGTAATGTTTCCATACATTACTACTCCATTCATAATCCATTACTTGGATAATTCCTCATTTGTGAGACCTGGAGAAATTATGGTATTCACAAGCATTTTTTGAATATTTATATAATGTCATAGCAGGGCTTAGGATATCAGTTGGCTGGAGACGAAGGCAAGATCCCGAGCTGTTCTCATACTTAAGTGCCAGTCTGAGGCCTTGGCAAAAATGTAAATTGCAGCGTTGGAAGGCAAAAATCATTGAACGAGAGGATCACATTGTAAAGCAGTTATTTCAACAGCTGCTGCCCGTAAGGGGGCATCTGAATTTTTCAGGGGAATAGTTTAACTAGCCAGAAGTATTTCACAAAGTTTAGAATTATTAACACAGTAAAAGATAAACATCCGCTGATGCCGGGAGGTGTGGGCTGGGCTGTGGGCATGGCTGGGGTCCCGGGGCTGAAAACTGCTCCCAGGCAGGGGAGGAGATGCTGGTGTGGTGGGAGCGAGGGGGGCTCCTGCTAAGCGGCAGCCCTTGAAGGATGAGGACTGCGTGGTCCAGCTGCAGCGTTCCTGGGATGTTTCCCTCTGGTATTGCTGTTGGTGCCAGCATCGCCACCACCAGTCCTCTGCTCCCAGGGGAAGGCGTGGAGGAGAGCTGGGGGCAGCGGTGGGCACTGCCACAGGGCTGCAGAAAAGGCTGACAGCCTTCACCACCCTGTAGCAAATGGTACTTGCAGAGGTGCAGAAGCACCACTGGATTAGCTCCTCTTCAGAGCAAAGCGTAAACTGGTAAGTGGTTTGCCCCAGGCCACGTGGTGAGCCAAACCGAGATCTGAGAATAAACACAGCTCCTGAATCCCGTTTCCAGTTTCTAGGTACGAGGTGTTTTTTCCTGTCTTTGTAAAAGGAGTTACATTATGACACTAACTAATGGCTTGCAATCAAAGTATACTTCTTACGACAATGCGTGGCATAACCACACAAAATAATGAGAGTTCAGTAAAGAATCCTTTTGGGCAGGCTGACACTCAGGAGAAGTTTGCTATAAGTAAACAACACTTGATTTAGTTCTGAATCACTTTCGGAGACTCCTGGTTCTGGGACTTGCAGCTCTGGAAGGGAACAGTGGTCAGAGGATGGGCAGCGCCGGCTCCATGGCACAAGCACACAGCTGAAGCATAGCACAGACAGATATTTCTTCCTCCTATAAAATGTTCTCGGTTCACAACTATAGACATCTCCCCATACAGCTAGGAAGTAGTGAATTTGAAGATCGTGTCAGGCAGACACAAAATTGTCCATGGCCTTCTGAAAAGAGATTCACCATCCTACACCTCGGTGCTTCCTGCACTGGGCAGTCCCTGTGCCATAACTGAGCTGTGCACCCCGAGGGGGGCATGGAGTGAGAGCTAGGGGTGCTCGGGGCCACATAACCTTGAAGGACTTGTGTTTACACATGCTTGGGAAGCCTGATGAGGACTAGGGTTCATCTGTGGTGGTTAAAGCTGACACACAAAGGCTTTTGCGAACACATCGAGAATGATTTACTTTACGGTGTAGGAATTCCCTTTAGGCAGAGCTCCATGCCTGCCGTGCCAGCCTCCGTTTGCCTTCCACTTGCTGAGCGGAGCTAAATCCAGGCATCAAAGGGCTTGACCATAGGCCTTTGAGCATGGCCTTACTAATCGTGCTTAACCTAACCTGTTTACTTAGCTGGTTTGCAGAGCGATGTCTTGAATGCCCGCTCCGATGCCCACCCAAAGTTAATGACACAAACCATTTGATTTCAAGGGAAAATGAACTAGGCCCAGTGGTTCTTACCAAGGAGACTGAATTCCTGCAGGGTAAGGTTTTTGTGTTCCTTCTATGGGGCTTCAGTGCAAGCAGAGCTGTTTTTATGGGAAGTGTGATGTTGCTTGTATCGATTTGGCAACTGGGGAGACAGTGTTAGTGGGTGACCTTGAAAAATGTGATAAGTGGCAAGGGTGCTGAAAGGTTGAGGCACAAAGGGGATGGCTAAAAGCATATTTATTTCTGTTCTGTGACGATAGAAGGGTGAAGTTCATGGATCTCTTCTCCATAAGAAGAAGCTCCTCAGTAGCCAAGAGTACTTTCTACCACATTCTTCTCAGCTGTGCAGAGAAAATATTCACAGCTATAGTAGGGTTATGTAAAACCTGACAACAGTGAACCTTTAAACCTCAAATAGAAAAAAAAAAGAAGAAAGAAAGAAAGAAAGAAAGAAAGAAAGAAAGAAAGAAAGAAAGAAAGAAGAAAAAGACCCACATATTACCGTGGTTTGCATTGAAAATGATACGGAAAGGGATTTAAAAAAGCCAAAAATAGCCAAAAAAAAAAAAAAAAAAGAGTAGAAATGTAAACATTTATCTTACTATGCCAGTGGCAGATGTATGTGAGCCTAGTATGTAGCAGCAGAGTAAGGAAATTACCAAACATTTCCAAACCCCGTTCTGTCTGAGACAGAGCAAACATGCCCCCCTGGGGTGCAGATGGTTCCTGTACTACTTAGGCATCCATATAAATATTTCTGTTTGCCAGAACGGAGCGGAGATTTTGGCTGTTAATGATTTATTATTCTCAGCACAGTGATAATTTAGTGGTTTTCCTTGTAATTTAGCATGATCTCTTCAAAGAAAACTGAGGACCAGTCCCTACCCCTGCAAACAGTCCAGCTTGTGCAAAGGAGAGCATCTTGGCCAGCTACTCTGGCTAATTAGAAATTAGCAGAAAAGCAGCAGGCATACATAAAAAAAAAAAAAGAGTTCATAAATTATGATCGATGTCACCATTTCATATTGCAAGAACCACAACAAGGTGCATCCGAATGGGCAGGGAATGATTTTCGGGCTCCGTGGCGTTAGCGCAGCAGGGATGTGTCATCTCCGCGTGGAGCAGAGCCAGCAGAAGGAAACAGGAAACCAGGGACGCTGAGATAGAAGCTGCAGGAAAAAAATAGGCTCGGCAGCAAGTCTTCTTGCTGAAACATTTAAATAAAACTGTTCTTAGAGGTTCTGATGTGACAGCCCGTGCTGGAAAAGGAAGAAATCCTCTGTCCCCTGCTAGCCATGAGTCGTAGCAGAGCGCCTGCCTAATTCTGGGAAATGCTAAGGCAGGTAGTCAGAAAAATGGGAACAGAGTGTCATTCTTTCAGATTCCGGGAGTTCTAAGAAAAATGCAGAACCTGCACTGTTCAAATGAATCACAGTTCTGCGACCAGGACTGTTGTTATTCTGACTGGTTAAAATAACAGCGAAAGAGGAAAGCGGCTGCCTTGTACAACGTCTCTGACACACTTGCAGTGCCCTGCACTCCCCCTGTCAGTATTCCTTATTTTTCCAGGAGGATATTTTCTGCATTTCCTCGTCATTCCTCCAGAAATTGATTGTATTCCCACAGTATTTCCACAGCAGGTAAAAGTTGTGCTTTTATTATTCTTTCCCTAGTGTGTGTGCTGCTAGTGAGTGCTCACATTTGCTAGCACCTGGGAGAGCCCAATGCAAAGCTTTGGATAAAGTTTAAAATAAAGCCAAGTGATGCATATAATTAACAAAGTGGCTGATAAAGGCACTTAGTTTTTCCCTGCTGTATTTTAGAAGTGTGTTTCTCAGGTACAATCCTGTGTCCATACAAAACAAATCCTGGCTGCAGGGGTTGCCCTGAGAGACATCAAGCTGATTTTGTAAACCTGAGATTTAAAAAGCCACCAACAAACAAACTAACAAACAAACAAAAAACTATAAACACACAAAATTTGAATTCTTTGTGTATACCTTCTGGGGTGTAGGTTTGCTTCAGGGCTGTTATTTTTTCTCTGTGGTCACAGAAATTAGATAATGCCTGTTGTTGAAATGGTATTTGGTTGTCTCAGTGGATCAGCTGGTTCTGAGTTAAGTTTCACAAAGATACACTGGATTTCTTGGCACAATACTGGACACCAAGTGTTGTAGCATTATTTCAAGCTTCCCTCAATGGGCAAGTCTCAAATACATCCTGTTTTCAAGTTGTATGTAAGAGGAATAATAGGCTTCTGAAGATGTATTAATTTATAAAGTGAAGAACTAAGATTCCTCCTTCAAAGCTATGACATTTGCTCCAGGTCCTCACAATAAAATCACAGGTTTGCAGGTACAACCAATATTCACTGCTTGGTTTATGTGCCAAACTCGCATTAAAAAATACTACAAAATATTTTGGAAGCATCTCTTTCACAGAAGACACTGAGTTCCATCTTTTACAGGTATGACTTACCTCCTTAAAGCAGTCTATAGGTTTAATTTCCTTGGATACATTGCTTGAATAATTTTGTTTTTACCATCAACTTATTTTGGAAAAAAAAAAAAAAAAAAAAAGGAATTTGCTGGATGAATAAAAAGATCCCTTCATAATTATGTTTCATAAAGATTACAGAGCGTTAGCATTTTCTTTTTGGTAGCCATGAGTCTTCTCACATAGGGACAAGTCTTCCAGAAGAGTTCTCTTGTAGTTCAATCTGACTTATTTCTCCTTAACTATCAGTTACTTCAAACTTAGAGATGTGTTTGTTCACAGCTTGAGTGATTTCAGTTTAAAGCTTGTGGCCCCATAGATGAAATTTGCATCAGGACATATTTGCTATCACTGTGTACTGTGAGTTATTTCAACTTTTGTACCAAATGAGTTAACACTTCTTCCCTCAACATCAGCATTGAAAGCTGGATGAAAGCTGCTTTTAAACCAGAGGGAAGAGCAAACAAGAAGAGAAATAAGGAAAAGTGCTGGCTTTATTCTCAACCTGGGGAGTCCTATATGGTGAAGGGTAACAGGTCCTGCTATGGCACTGCAGCAGGTTTCAGGAGGACAATGGTTATTTCTTCTGCCAGGCCCAGCCATCTGTCACAGTTACTGAGATCCAGTCCTGTGCCACAAACTCTTGTGAAACTTGCACCAAAGCACAAAGCAGAGGAGCCTTAAAGCTCCACCAGCTTGCCTGGTGCTTGCAGAAATCAGGGGAAGGAAAACTTGACAAGTGAAGATTTTAAAATGGAAGTGCATTTTCTTTACCTTTTTGCAATTAGGTCAAGGCACGCAAAGCTGGGATCAGAATAGCGTTTAAGGATTGAGAAGGGAGGAGAGAAGAGCTGGAGGGCTGCAGGTCATGGCACATTGCAGCTCCTCCTGGGAGCACAGCCTGCTGCTGCGGGGGCTGGAGAGGGTGGTGTCAGTGCCCCCCACCCCACGTCTCCTCCGTGAGCTGGGAGTGGTGGTTTGCCTTTATGCTGGTTAAACTGGTTATCGCTAAAACACAGATTAGTCTTTCATGTGGCTCGTGTTATTTACGAGTGGCTGTCTAACCCGTCAGTGCATTAGCAGAAAGCCGGCGCGAAGTAGCGTGGTTCGCTCCTGGAGTCAACCCCCAAATTAATTTCCTTGTCTGAATACAAAATCTACCTTGTCTGGTCTCACGTTTTTTATTTACTGCCGCATCTTTTTTGAGCTCTTTGTCAATAGATTTACAAATACTGTCTGTTAGTGAGGAATTCTTAGGAAGATTTTTTTTTTATATGGGATGTTTCCAGTTATCCTTCCACCTACTACTTAATGTGCAATGTTTATTTATTGTTGTGTTGTATGATTGCAATAAACAATTGTGGCTGTCAGTTTCTTCTGATTAAATACCGTATTTGTTAAATAAATAAAATGATAGTAATGAACTGGGCCATTCTTTGCATATAATGTATGACTTTCATATTTCTGACACTTTGGAAGATATATGAAATGCTGATATGCAGGAGAAGGCTTGTAAATCAAAGGGAGTTGGAAGAGATTCTGATCTGCTTTCTAGCAGAGGGTCATCTTTGCCATTACAAACTCTGAGGGTACTTTTGACTTCTCTCTGGGCCAAGACGTACTGGTCGGAATAGGAAGCCGGACCCAGAGGACACTCATTAACAGCTCATGAAGGAAGGATTTTAAGAGACACGAGCTCTCTCAGGATATGCAGCAAGATTTGTGCGCGCAATTAATGGGTCAAGGTGCTGGGTCAGGATTACATGTGGTGCCTCCATCCATGCTTCTGACGATCAGCACCCCCAGGTTGGCTTTGCTGTAACGATTAGTTATTGGTCCCAACAGAGCCACAACTGAGGTGCAGGGATTTTTTTCCACCTCAGATCCGAATACAGATAATGCTGAGGCACAACGGGTGGATACCATCATTCGTGCTTTGTAATGAGATAATTGCTTGTATTTTCGTGCATATTACACTGTGTTACTTTGGCTCTTTAGTCATGTGGTTAATGCCATGATTTCTCTGTTTGTGGAAGTCCTGTGTCAAGTTTGGTAGCTGGGGATGCTATGGCAGCAAGGCATTTCCACAAGCTCCCTCGCAGCAGAGCTTGGCAATTCCCAGACCCAGTAATTCATGTGCAAGGTGCTCTCACACCTCCTCTTCATTTTATTCTCAGTATTCCACCGAGCAACCTTATCTCCACCTATCAATTATTGTGGTATTAATTTATACCACACTGTATCTCTCCCTTACTTTGCGGTTTGCCTCATGCTTACTTAAAATATGTCAACGTCCCTGAGTAGGTTGCTGTAAAATGAGGCCGGGACTGACTGTTGCAGGTTGATTTATGTGCTAACACCGCAGCAGAGGTTTTTTTTGAGAGTGCTTAAATAATGAACAAAAATAAGATTTAAAAAAGTTGTCAGAAGAGTACCCAGAGATACTGTGCAAACAGGAAGCGTTTTGATTATGTTTGCTGGTGCAAAATTAGTAAAGAGTTTGAAATCGTCTTGTGCTTACAGATTCCATTGTTTTCAAAGAATAATTCCATCTATTTTAACATTTTCAAGTATAATTCCATTGGTAACAGCTCTTCCTTTGATTGTGAGCTACGCTAATTGAAAGGTGTGGTGCAGTGTCTGTTTTGGCAGTTATGCTTGTATCTTTTGTTTAAAAACTCAAAGTGTTGGCTTTCCTGTCCAGCCTTCCTTAGTATTTTCTGTTTTGGTGATGTGATGACAGACTTACAGTGTGTTTCCTTGTGTGTATGGTAACAGATGTTTATGTGAATAACAGACTTTTTTATGAAGGCACACACTTTATAGCCAAATACTAATTAAAAATAATTGCATGTAAGCATTTTTGTTTATTCCCTGTTGTGCATCTTTAATCATTTGAAATCACCTGCAGTTGAAAACTGAGGCAAAGATTTGATACTGCAATTATAAGAGGCCATCTGACTCTATATTAGAAAGGAACAGCAACATATTTGAAGAGGAAATTATTACAAAAAGTATGCGAATGCCTGCCCTCTCTGAGTTCGCTTTTATGCAGGATGAAAATACCAATGCAGGGTTTTGTTAAACTAATAGGAGTTTAAGGTATCTTTTCTACTGAAGCAATTGGTTCTTGACTGACATCCTGTTCAGGACATATTCTGTGCACTAATAAGCTCATTACAAATATATTTTAATTAGACGTGTAACAGATGGTTCAGAGTAAATATGGGCAGTAGCACTTTTTAAAGAATAAAACCCACAGGTTCTTTTTAAGGACTCAGCGTCTCGGTTTGGACTTTATCAGTAGCTGATTGAGGTAAGCAAAGTGAAAATTAGTCAAAGGCACCTAAGTCATGAAAGAAGTAAAACTGAACAAAACGAAAAGAAACAAAGCCAGAGTTAGCAGAGCCGTGTGTGTTCAATAAGGACTAACCAGTAACGAAATGAAAGGACCGTTTGTTCACGGTCCGACACTATTTTCATCTTTGCACATGAGTAGGCAGTGTTTCATTTCGGGTCCTGATGTTCAGCACCTGGACGAGAGGCCATGCAAATCTGGTGTGCTCCTGGTGTTTTCAGTAGGTTTGGACCTGTCCACGCAACGAAGCAGCCCGAGCAGAGGATGCTGCTCCAGCAGACAATGCAGGAGCCCACGGCAGCCGCTGTCACTGCCAGCTCTGGTCCCGCTCATGCATTGTGCTGTGATCTCCTGGCTGGGACAGGGCAGGAATCGCTGCCCAACCTGCTGCAGGCCTTAGCTCTCCTGTGGCTGACAGGTGATGCTCACAAATAATACGGCAGGTCCTGGTAAAATTAATAATATATAAATCTGTGGGTAAGGTCGTGGGGGTGTATCATCAGCAAAATTAAGGGATAGTTCTGGTTCAGTATGTTTTATTTATTGAGTTAAGAGGTGAACGCATGGGAACAGCTGATTAAGCCCATCACGTGAAGGTTCTCAGTGAAAGGAATTACTCCATGCCTCTGTTCTCACAGGGAGAACAAGCTGGAGAGAGAAGGATATTGAGTAATTCTGGTAATTCCGAGTTGGTTTTTACTTTTACTTGGAGAAAACCTTCATGAAACAGGTGTTTTTTTTTTTTTTTGAACAGGAATTAAATCCAAGTATTACACAGCATGGTGAAATAGTTCTTACTAGTGAATTAAAAATAAGAAGCAGACAGTGATATCTCTTAAGCATATTTTCCTCCCCTGAAATTCCAGTCCTGAGCCTCTTGGAAATGCAGATCCCAGCCTAAAGTGATGGCAAAGCTCAGGATTACCAAGATGCAAGGGTCAGAAGATAAGAGATGAGTGAAATGCAGAAATGCACAATGACATACTCCCACCTTTGGGCAGCTCTCTTACTAAAGCACATCATAATAAAGACAAAGGCTGTTTTGTGGCCATAATACACAAATCTATAGCTGCTGCATGCCTAGAGCCCCCTTCTTGTGCCCGTCGGAGAGCCCAGCAGAGTACGCGTGGCTGCGGCTGCGTGGTGGCTGCACGAACAGCTGCTGAGCCCTGGTGTGCCTCTCACCTCCTGGAACCTCATAATGTAGGGTAAACACGGCGTGGAGTAGGATCCATCAGAAAAATTATATGATATTTGACCTTTTTGTAACATAACATTTCTGGAAAATATTATCACACATGAGATTTCATGTAGTAATATTGGGATTAATTATGTGATAGATGTAGCACAATGTAAGCGTTTTCCGCATTGTGCTGGTGCAGATGGAATAATATCATCTGCAAGTCAGGCTGTAGAATAACTGCGATCCTCTTGGTTTTGGTGGCAGAAAGAGATTTCAGTTCCAATGAGCGCTACCAGTGAAGTGCCCGCTTAGCTAAGAAAATGCCATCATACATAGGCTCCTTCATGGGGCTGCAACTACAGTGCATCATGTGTTAAAAAACAAACCAACAAAACAAACAAAAACAACAAAAAAGAACTAATAATAAATAACTAACTGGTTCTAGTTCAAACCTGAGTTACTAGTTTTACTGCAGTGCCACCTTGTCTGCTTCCAAAACGTATTTGGATTTTTACCATGTTGAGGAGGAGCACCCCAAGCTCTCTGCAAGAAGCTTGGTGGACATCACTGAGGGCAAACAAACAATTGTGAAGGAAAGTCGACAGAGGAAGGCTATTTTTTAAAAAATTGTTGAACAGCTACTGAAAAATAAAGCTAGTAGGAGAGATGGACATATCTGGTGCCTGAAAATTACTTAGTATCAGAATCTCATGAAGACTGCAATTTATATGAACATAAAAATTTTAATGGAAGCAGTTCTCATCATGAAAAATAGGTTTATCAGCCAAATACGCTGTCAGGGGACTGTCTGGATGAGCCATCCCTGTGATGCACAGATTGGTGTAGGTTGGGGCCAGGCGATGCTTTTTCTAAGGTCAGCTGGAGTAGAGGGACTAATTCTGACCTGTGCAATTTCTTCAGATCTAGGGGAAATGTTGTTTCCATGCTTTGAGTGCCAGCCTTGGCGTGATGTCAGGTCTGCTCTTGGGACACTTTCCTGAGACAGCATCGAAGCTGGGCACTCAAGAACAGAATAAAGAGCTGGCGTGGGGAGCAGGGGGGAAGAAAAACGTCAGTCCCAGGTGGTACCATGGCTGTGGTGTGCTCGGGCAGCTGCTCCAAATCAGTACAGGGCGAGACGCGGTCTTGTGCTCATTGCTGGGTGGTGGTGCCCATGAAAGTGATGTTATGGATGCAATATCAGTGCTGTGGGCAGAATGGGGACGCTGGCCAGGATGCAAATAAGAAAGGTAAATGAAAACTGGGTGGAGGTTGCTATTGCAGAAGTACAGCTTTATTGGTGCTGGGGAATTAAATGAAAGTTGGAATATTTGGTGTATTTTGTAATTAGCAGAACCTGAGGAGTGTAACTTTTAGCAAAGCGCTGTACAGCTGGAACACCTAATAACAGATTTGGCTTTATGATAGTTAAAATCTCCAGGACTCGACAGCGTCCATGTAAAGACAAATTGCAACCAAAGTCTGCTTCTGTCGCTTGCCGTTTCCACCCTCCTACTCTTTGCAAACCAATTTTGCAATACCTTTTACACTGCTGTGCTGGGGAAACTGGCACCTGCTTCCCTTCCCTCCGAGTGCCATATGCCT
Organism: Anas acuta; assembly: GCF_963932015.1. NCBI lineage: Eukaryota > Metazoa > Chordata > Aves > Anseriformes > Anatidae > Anas > Anas acuta. The sequence goes on along the minus strand of NC_088985.1, from coordinate 36,678,289 downwards.
GTGAATGGAGCCTGGAGTACCTTATATTTTTATTTGTTTACTTGTTTTATTTTTTTACCTGTTTGTTAGAAACTCTTCAGAAAGAAGAGAGCACTCTGAAATTAAAGGATGACCTCAGAAGGGAGTAAAATTAGAGTAATGGGTGCCAGGAGCGTGTCTTCAGTCCCATGGAAGAATGCTGTGTCATTACTATTTCACATCTGTTTTATATTCTGTTTGAAAACGCAGGTGCTCAGCTCCAGTGAAATTATAAATAAAAATTCAGTATTAAATGTGAAAGATGGTAGAATATATGTGGGAGAAGGAAGGCGATGAGAGCCTAGTGAGGAACTATGCTCGGAGGAGCCCTTCCTCATGCTGGCCTAGGTGGGCTGGGTGCGTGGATGCCAACAGGAACTTCTTCAACCAGCTCTCATTAGCTATTGGGATAGGCAGCTATCTCAACGTGAGATGAGCTACATAAATTTGTATCTGAAATTACATCAGATCATTCAAACATCATCTTCACGTCATAGGTAAAGGTGGTGCAGGTTCAACCTGAAGGCAGACACATTTTGCAGCACATACATCTCTCAGGAACACAGTAATGACGACATTTTCAATGCTCTTTGGAAAAAAATGTCAAAACTATGGGGTCTAATTTCTTTTCCTTGCCTAAATCATGTTATATAGATTCAGCATCTTTCTACATTTATAACATATATTAAACTATTTACTTTCCAATAAAGAGAATAGAAGTACTTGAAAAGTTACTTTTTACAAGTATCTGAAAAAAAAAAACCAAAAAAAAAAACACACCCTACATTGTTATTTAAGTGCTTCAAGAGCAATATAATGAAAATATCTGATGCAGAAATATTTAAAAGATTTCCTAATCTATTTAGCTGTGTTTGAACAGGACTTTAAACTTTTTAACTATCCAGACCATGTTTTTCTGCTCTGTTTTTCAAGTGAATAAATGACCTCTGAAGGGAAGCTAAACTTTTCTCTTGTTAAGCACTTGGATTGGTAGCAGGTGGTGAAAAACTTCACTTTGTTTAGTGTTTTAAGTAAAGTAGCTGTGACACCAGAAACACAACAGTGGCACCAGATAGTGTTAACTAATTTCTATAGCAAGAATTTTCAATGACTTTTTAAACTTGGGAAGAAAAACTTTACATATGTGTAAACCACTGCAGAAATAAGAAAGAAGTATTTTTATGCCAATTTTGACTTTCCTTTCTGCTTTGAAATTTGCAAATCCCCCTTGTTTGCATTATAGTTTAGACGTATTTCATTTGTTAGTTGTAGTGATGTGGTTTCTTGCAGTATTTTGAATGAGTTTATGACAGCTTTGCACATATTGCTGCCTTTGTCTTTTGCTCATTTTTATTTGACACATTAGTTATTTTCAGGATGTAATAAAATCCGTTTTAAGTATGAATTGCTTCTTGCAATACTAAGACTTATTTATTTATTTATTATTATTATTTTTTACCAAGCAGAATTTCATAAATTTCATTCACATCTAAATTTTTGATCTTTCAGATGTGGCCTGGCTTGCTTTACACACTATGTGGTTTTAACCTGATTATAAGTATTTCATGTTTATCCTCATTTTTGCATGCAGTTACCTAGCTCAGCCATTCCAGCTGTTTGGGGCAACACACACTCCTTGTATTTTTTTAACCACATCTGCTTTGGACCAGGTTTGATGCAATCATGGTCATTTAATATGATCTGATCTTCATCACACATCTTATACTAATGAAGAGAATGCTCATGGTGCAATAACTGCAGGAATTACAGTGTAGTAGCATTCTGCCAGGCCCCAGTCGCCCACTGCTTCTCTCTGGCCCCCACCCCTATTCACTACCCAAAGATAATTCACTGCTTTCTGTGCTGAGCATCATTTCTTTTTGCGTCAGCCTTGAACTCAAGTGCCAAAATTTATTGAAGAGTTTCTGTTTTCCAAGAAATTTGTGGAGAAATGTGACGTTGTGGAATATGTTTTCATTCTGATAGAAATAAAATTTTGAATAGGATTAGATTTCTTGTGCTGTTGGATGCAAGATTAATGATTAAGTCATTTGCTTTTACTGTTGTACATTAAAAAATACTAGAAACGAATGTAATTGTTTTTACAGTAAACATTTAATCTTTCTTTGTGAAGCAATTATTCATATTTGGTGAATGAACCATGCACGCCCTTTAAAGCATAGCAGTGAGCTGGCAGTTGCAGAAGGAGAAGCCATCTCGTGTCCCCCACCCATGCCTGGTGGGGCTGGCAGAGCAGAGCTCAGAACAGCTCAGCCTTCCTTTATTCTTTGCCCTTATGATTTCATTAAACTGATGTCAGGAAATAACCACAGCTTTAATTATTCTCTTCTTTTGATTAACTATCTTAAAATAAACATTATGCTACTCTTTCTGCTCCTTCCCTTTTTTTTTCATTACTTATCCAACTTGCTCTGTTCATTAATCTTGGGGTTTTTCCATGACACCCTAATGGCTCCTGCTGCCCAGCGATCATTATCTCAGTGCCACTTGTCACTGACTTTTCCATCCATCAGCCCCACTCATCTGTCAGAGTTGCAGGTCTGCAGCTGGGGCAAAAATCCCCCAAATCTTCCAGCGCCAGCTTTGTCATTCTTGGGCACTAACCTAGTGCTTGTTCAGCTCATCCCTTACATTGTCACCTCGTGAACAGCAATTGGGCCAGGTCTATCAAATTAAGGCTGAGATGTCACAGGGGTGGGAGAGAGCCTTGCATGGCCAGGCAGCCAGCAGCACCAAGCATCCTTCGCTGACCTGTCCACCAGGAGGTCCAATTCTGCCCTCACACCAGATACTCTGCTGCAGACTCTGTGCCTAGTGCCATATCACTGACTGTGGAGGGGACGTGACGATTCTCTTTTTGGAAGCTCTGCTTTTAAGCGACCTCAGATTTAGAGCAATCACATTTTAAGTGATCAGCTTTCGAGCATTTTTGCTTATGTAGCATTGTTCCATCCTCTAGGCACACCTGTTTTCCAGACTCTTCACTTCTTCCTCCTGTTCTGGGTAAGATTTGCTAGGCACGTGTGCTGTGTCTTACAGTTCTCATCCACCTCAGATCTTGAGTGGCGTAGGGTGGGCACTAGATTCTGTGACACCAGCATAAAAGCATGATAACACATAAATATGATGTTGTTTTTTCCCCCCAGTTCCTCTGGACGCTACCAGGTCACATTCCCAAAGCTCTCCCAGCCCACGAGGACTAGCCCCCTCTTCCCAAAGTAAGAGCAGAAAGCTGAGCTGATACTATTGCCAAAAAATCCAACACCAAATACAAGGTTTCAGGCTGCTGCCCCTATTTCTGCCCCTGTTTCTGCCCTCTCCCCCTCTGCCCAGCACTGGTGTGCCCTGCATGGACACCCCGCTGCGGGCTCCGCGGTTTGTTCAGGAGCCCACCCAGCCTGACAGTGAGACAGCGAGGCAACCTCATTGCCTTGCCTCATTGGCTTTTAAGCTCTCTAAAGGGAAATTGTTCTCACATCTAGAGGAAGTGTTCACAAAGTCAAGGGGTACTTCTCATGGCTGATGTCAAAGCAAATTCAATTTGCTCGCTGGCCACCCGGCCGCATTTCCTTGCAATTTGGTCACGAAATCTGTTTCTGTCTCATCTTGTCCTTCTTCACACTCCTGTTGAACACCCTATTAACAATTTGAGTAAGTCTCTTGCCCGGAATATTACTGCTACACCAGACTGTTGACTCCAATTTCATAAATGTGTAAGAAGTGAGCAAATTAAGTAGTATGAACTATGACAGTCCTCTGACACTGACAGTGTAGTGTACTGGCCCACACATGCTGTACAGCATAATGATTACATTACAATCTTGTGATATTATTCAAAATGACTTCAGATAAATGAATGATAAACTAGGGGTTATGCTTCCTTTATTACAGGGCTGATAAGGTAGCTAATCAGTGTCCAAGTATATGTCATTACATAAATTATGAACCAGAGTTTGATGTGTATTCCCAAAGAGCCGGAGCCCGAGTGTCATCTGGTATAAGTCTGCAGCCTGAAAAATGAATTCTGAAAACAACAGTCGTTTTTGTTCTAACAGTATTAATAAATTACTAATAAATAACCCTAAAAGGTTGTGAGAGACTCTTTTAATCTATTAGCAGAATTTCATACTAACTAATCCTAGATTTCCCTTCATTTTGAAGATTAACTTTCTATGCAAGGACATGAACCCTTACGCCCCCTCTAAAGGAGTGATCTTTTGATAGCTCGGAAAAGAATAAATAAAGCATGCATATTGCTCTTTCCTTCTGAGAGCAAATGCTGCAGTCTTGGAAGCCCAGTGGTGGCACCAATGCTGCACCTTGTTCAGGGCTGTAAACCACCAGCCAGTTTTGGAGACCTGAGCTCCCCACTGCTGGCTTTTCTCAGGGTGCATGGACTGGCAGCAACCTTCTCCTGCAACCTGATGCACCCTTGCATTTACACCTAAATATTCTGTAAGGGGAAATAACCAAGCAAGAACTTCGGTGACTGCAATCTTTTACTAAAACTGTGTACTCAAACATGAAGTTTTCAACAAAGAGCAAATGAGCTCCTTCCCTGCTGCTTGACGTATTTCCTACTTGGAGTAAGAGGTCAAGCTGGTCTGCTCCCTAGGCAGTAGAACAGAGTATTAATATATATATATATATTAACTTTTTGATAAAATTATGTGCTTGTTTTAGAGATTTTGATTGCAAAGCTTTCTGAAGAATGCAAAATGTTATAAATCAAGAAAAATGTAGGCTTTTCCATGAAATTTCAAAATAAGTAGAGGCATGATTATTATTATTGTTATTATATTTTAAGTGTACACTCTTTGTGCAAGGGGGAAAAACCTCTTTTGTAGGAAAGCCACTTTCTGTCACAGGCACCTTTTGAAGCTCTTTGACTGGCTCTGTTGGAGATTGTGCACTCACACACTTTGGATACTCTGAGTGTCAGGGGGACCAACATTTGGCTTTGGTTACACATCTGCAAATCCAGTACACTCAGGTCTATATGTCTGACAAGACTTCAAGGTTGAGTTCATATTAACTGAAACTGAACTGAGCACATTTGAGTGAAGATTGACTTATAGAGCACTTGGATTTACAGACACTACCAGGAATGTTTACATAGTTCTCTTGGTGTTTCAGCTGTAATCCTATTGCTATCAGAATTCAGTTTAAACCTTATTTTTCATTTAGTTGCTGAAATATAGTTGGAGAGTCACTTGTGACTTGTATAAGCAAGAGAAAGAAAAGGGGATTTTCCTTTTATTGTCACCAAAGTGTGCTTTCTCTATGTAAATTATAGCTGCCTCTGAAGTGGCTTCAGGGATGGGCGAGGTGTGTGATGAAGATGAGGGGATAGCCTGATTATATGTTTTGCTTTGATGTTTGCTTGTCAAACATGCCTGAGATGTGTTGATAGGGTGGAGGTTGGCTGGGGTTGGCCCTTCACCCGCTGCTGCCGGTGGCACATGCTGCACAAGCCACCAGCACTGGGTTCAGCTCTGGGCTTTGCTTCTGCAGAGCTGAGGTTTAGAAATAAAAAACATGTTCATCTGTGAACAGAGCAGATTTGGTCTGCCACCCAGGAGCAAGGAGTGTCATGGTGCTACTTTTATAGTTTCTTTTCAGAGAAGAACTTGCATTTAATAGTTTCAAATTATTTTTATTGATTATGGCATGAAAATGTAAGTGCAAGGAATCTCTTAAGTCTTTCAATATGCCTTTTTTAGACTTAAAAAAGACATAAATTCTTCCCAGTGTGTACATATATGTTATATTATATATAAACAGTATATATATATAAATTTATAAATTATATAAATTAATATATATATGTATATATGCACTTGATGAAAGCACTTGCTTGCTCTGATTTCCATCAGAAATGCAAGGAGTTGCATACAATTTTACAGGATACAGTACCAGACCTTGAGAGCTTGCTGTCTGATTTAAAACTAGACAATGCAAGTGAAATGGAAGAAGACAAAGCAGACAAGACTAACAGCCATCAGATAATGCCATGTGCTGTCTGAGATCTAAACCGAATGGCTCTGAATCATCTGAAATAACTATTAAAATTTAATTCCTTAAATGTTGTACATCCTGATTGCTCCCCAACAATTAACAAATTGTCCACTTTTTTTGTAGTTCTCGTAACCATTATGGACACTGATATTTTGAGTAACCATCTAAATCATGAGCGCTTACCAAAATCAAATCCCAAAGTATGTGGTGCTCTCTGATCGTTAGTGAGAACTCACCAACCATAAGTGAGAAAGCAGATACTCCACCTGAGTTCATCAAAAAACATCTCTTCAGATAAAAAAGAGAAGCAAGAAGCAAAAATTTATCTTAACCAACACAGAGGCAGGTTCTGAACCCACCACCAGTTCCATGCTGACCAAGAGTGAGGGTCTCTGAGAGTCCCATTCCCATATCCTCTCCTTCCCCTTGCCAGGAGTCTCTGGGACTTAGTATTCACCAAATGAAAATGTGTTTTAGGGGAAATCACAAAAGGTAAGAACACAGCTTAAAATGGACTATCAGTGTGTGAGTCTGTTGGTACATTCACGTGTGATGTTTTTAGAGCACAGAAACCTAATTCCTGGGCTCCTGGAACATCTGCGTCCTAAAGACATCACACAAAAATTTGTTTTACTATTTAATCTAACCATAGACAGAACTACAGGCAGGATCTTCATCAAAGAACTTTTAAAAAAAGACAATACAAAAGAAAAACAATTGCTTTATCCTCTGCAGCAGTTAGAAAGTAGAACAAATGTTTCTTGTGTACAGTCACAAAAGCTGAACTGAATGTACATTTTTCTTGCACTCTTACACCATCCTCATCAGTTGCTTCATACTCATGTTAATAACAATTAATTATCATTTTATCCTGATATAACTACATTGACTGAAATAGAGTCACACGAGGGATTAATTTGGCCCAGTATAGTTTTCCATCATTGCATTTCTTGCCTGTTTTTTCAAAGCATTATTATAATAAATTAATTTGAAAATTGTTAATTGTTCAATCGTTAATTGAAAAGTTAATCTTATTCTGCAGATTCTCCAAACATAACACCCCTCATTCTTCTCAGCAAATATTTACAACACAGGACTTGGACAGTAACTGAATATGCAGCTGTAGGATCTGCACTAAAATTGGAGGACAGTAGCAATTTTTAAAAGCAATCACAGTGTTTACAAAGTATGTTGCACACAATGGACAATATTGTAAAAGAAAAATATAATACATGTGTTCAATAAGGTGAAAACAAATATGTTTTCATTTTTTATTTTGTTGACTGGTATACAAGGTTCTAAAAAGGATTTTTTTTTCTTTGTGGAGAACGCACTACAGATTTACAATATTATATTCCACTGTATACATTTGCTAACAAAAAATACCACTACTGTATCCACACCAGTGACAAATCTGCCAGAAAGTGACTAGTTGATATGCCTTTTTATTACTGCAGCTGCCTTGTTTTTCTAGTCAAAATAAAAGAAAATCACAGGATCCTTAAAATAATAGCTGACAGCAGGTAGTTACTGAGAAATGCATGTCCCTGGCTCTTAACTTTGTAGCATCCATCCAGATGGCAGATTAGAGGCTGGGATCTGCAGGTTGGTGACAAATACATGGGTAATAGCATTCAGCTTGCCTAACTGTAAAAGTGAATTCACTATTCCTCTTTGATTGTAGACCTGACATGTCAGATGAGAGGAGTCCCTGGAAGAAGCTGCCAAAGCAATAGCACAAATAAATGCCAGACACAAGCGCTGCTTGATGTAGGATTACAAACACTGTACCTATCATCAATTCAAATTTAGCTGATATGTAAAGGCTGTGGTGCGGTTGCCTCAGCCGAGCAGCACACGTGCAGGAGGCTGACGGGTACCTGGGCACGGCTGCAGGAGCTCGCGGCCCCTAATGACTTCTGCAGCGGGAGAAAGCAGCTCTAGGATTCACACCCCACCATATGGCACACATGATGTGCCATATTTGTCCCTTGATTTGCCTGATTTGTCCCTCTGCCCTTCCCCACGCCACGTTATCCACCTCTTGACTTCTGAACAGCCTTGATCTGTCTACCTGACTCTCTTGCTTGTTACTTTGCATATCCCCCCCCTTTTTTTCTTTCTTTTCCTGGGAAGTACAAAATCTAGCTGGGGAAGGAGGTGGTGCAAGCTTGCTGCTAATCTCTTCATGCTGATTTTGCATTGACAAAGTCCTCCAGCAGCTCAATGATGCCAACCAATAATTGTTTGTGCACAACACCTGAGGGTCTCTGTGTAGGTTACAGGGCAGAAATCATATGTCGTGGGAATTTTGCATTGCCATTGCATGGAAGTGATCCTGCCAGCACCAGAAATGGTGGTTCCCTGGGCTTCTCCGAGTCATTGCTAAAGCTCAGGACCCCTCTGCTTTCATTGCTGCTGTTGGAAAGAAGATGCTGAAAACAGCAGACAAAACTCCTATGCTCTGGGATGAGAAGAACTTTATGCAGATATTCCAATCCCACCTCTTTTGCCTGTACTGCCATTTTATCAGTGTAAAACTGTAGTGGCTCTTCATAATCTTACATATCTCATTTTCTCAATGAAAGTGAAGAGTGGCACCATTGTTGGTGTTTGGAAAAATGCAGCTGGAAAATGCCTTTACCTTACAATTGACTCTATCTCATGGTTCCATGGTCTCAGTTGCCTTCAAACTCCAGCCTGCTCTTTCGTCACTAGGAATAAAGCACTATCCATTGAAGCTAGCTTTTTGTAAAGTAAAGGTTATGTAAATCTCAAGAAATCTCACTTTATATATGGATTTGTTCAACAGGTGCATGTAGGATAACATGAAAAAACATACAGCCCTTAAATAGGATAAATAAATATACACGCATATAGTTTTTTGTTTCTAAAATGTCTATTTGTTACCTGTATTTTGTCTTGACTTGCAACATCCATTCTCCTTGTACAGATCCTTTTTACCACTACTTTGCTCCCTTGTCACTATTTTGTTATTTACATGGAAAAGCCAAATAGAAAGAGGTAATAGCAGTAAAACCGCTGACTAATATTTTCCAAAAATCAAGCCCTCCAACCCGCTCATGGAGGGATTAGCTGCTGAGATCACATGGAGATCATGTATATCACAGAAGAAGTAATCCCTTTGCTATCTCCTTTATCTTCCCAGGGTGTAAGCATCTCAGTGCTGAAGGCTTTACATCACACTGGTTTAAGGTTGAATTCTGGCTTATTTCAGGGGATTTAAAACAGTGTAAGCAGAAGCAGAATTTGGCCTACCTCTGTAATCTTTACTCAAAATTAAAGCTCAACCAGATGAGAATGAGCGCTTTTTTTTGTATTAAACTCTTATCTTCCCAATCTGAAAAAGCTTTTGTAGATCAAGCATGCCCTCAGTTTCACCCAGGTCCCTATCACACTGCTGTGTGTCACTGCAGTTAAAACCCAAGGATTAATCTATTTAGATCAACAAATTGAAAGTAATATAAAGATGTCAAAATCTGAAATCTTTTAAGAGAATACAGACGGTGAGTAATGAGATTATGTATCGGTTTCTCATATTGATTAGGTTTTAATATTTCACTTAATTCACCCAAATATGCAAAACCTGCATGCTCTCTCTTCTCAAGAAGCCGCATGTCGGCAGCACTGGTCTTGCAGCACTTACCCATCTCCCCTTAGCACCCGCAAAAAGTTTCTTCACTGGAGATCTGCTTTTGGTGTACCTGATTTATTGCCCACAACTCTCAGTGTTATTGCATCATTTTTTTTCCTAAATGATACTGATGCTCGAATAATTCTGTTTACCAGCTAGTCATCTAATGATTGGTTTACATAATCATATTTATATTAAGTAGATAGGAACAATTAACTTTGTTTTAAGTGTAGTTATTTGAAATACAGTAGTGGCAATATCTGCCAGAAGCAAATAAACATATTAGCAGGAAATGCTTAAATGATCTGGATAACCCTATGAGCCGGCATAGCAGGTGGTAATATCCTGTTTTTAAATTACATTTCAGCAAGTGAACATAATAAATCCTCTTGTGTTATATATTTCGCTGGTAGCAACTTATACTCACATTATTCTATTTGACCTCATTACTGCTAATCATTATCACATTTTTAATAGCTGCCACAGTGAGTGAAACAGTTAATACAGTATTTCTTGCCGAAAGAGAGCCTGTCAGGTTATTGATGACAAATTAAAATTAATAAAGAAGATCTGTGTTGAATTTGAGGGAATGGAATAACTGCGAGCATCCAGATGATTGGAAAGGCCTCTGGGGTACTCTGTGAAGAGTAATGTTTTTGGTGTACGTGTATTGTCTTGAAAGGAACGCTAAAACTGCCAAATCTCTGCTTTTGCCTGGAAGACTTCCTGAAATAGGAGCTGTATTCTTTTGGCCCTCATCACATGTAATTTATCCCTGGGAGAGTTATTTCCCGCTCTGTACACCTCCGCTCGGTGCTGTAATAACAGCCAGTTGCTGGGGCTGCGCGGTTTTATTTACCTCGCTGAGCATCTTTACAAGAACAATCACCAGCACACGCTGCACAGGTCCGGCTGAGGCAGTAAATAAGTACAAGTCCAACATGGAATTCCTGCCCTGGCTCTTTTTCTGAAATTTTAGCCTATTGCGATTTATTTAAAACTTTCTGCGGCTGGGTCACCTGCCTCGCGGCAGGTACCACCGCACAGCATCCAGCCGGCCCCTCTCTTAGCAGAGCAGAGGGGGTGTCGGGCACTGACTACCTCGCTTTATGAAAAATTAATGCATTTACATATCCCCCGATTGCTGGAGCAGCGGTGTTTATTAGAGGTGAGCGCTCCACAGGGATGGGGCGAGAGCCGTGGCCCGCCGGGGACGGCAGTTCAAGGCCATCCCGAGGTCCTGAATTAATTGAACGCCGCGGCGTGAGCTCAGTCCTGAGCAGACAGTGGGCCACGCCGCAGAATCACCAGACATAATTTTGACTGTGCCCAGGAGGCATACCAGGGAGACTGAATTATCTCTTACCAAAAGAGAAAGTAGTCCTTTGAGGTCAACGGCGGAGGTCGTCGGTGGGTCAGCGTGGAGAAACGCCAACGCGGGATCTGCCCTAAAAAGAAAAAAATAATGGCCCAATTACCGCGCGTAAGCAAGTCGTGCAGAATTTCTTCACACAAAAGGGGGATTTTGGGGATACGAAGGGAGCCAGCAGCTGGGAGCAGGCATCGCGTTGAAGGGAGGAGACGCGTGCATTTTTGGAGAGGAAAATTGAAGGTGCAGCCATTAATTGCTTTGGAGCAGTTAAGCTGCAAAACTGCTGCTGTGTAGGGCTCAGCAGATTCACCTGTATTTTCTCAGTGTGTAAAACGAAGCTCTGGCAGACCTTATGCTTTTCTGGTCTGTAATATTATTATGCTCTGAGTACAGAAAGATGATATCTTTTTTTAAAAAGCATTGCCTAAGTGAGAAGGCGTCAAAACCAGTGTTGTATTCTTTAGGAGCTGGCTAGAACTAGTCTTGTTTGGAGAGGAAAAAGCAGTGACATTTTGAGCTTCTGAGTTGCAGGAAAGCTGAGCGAATTTGAGAGCTACAAGCTCTGTCCAGGGGTCATCCCCCCCACCCTCCTACCTGGGCACATGCTCCTTTCTGAGCCCCCCAGGGAGTTGCTGTGCCCCCAAAAGATGTTAGGCACCAGGACCACCACCTGCACGCAGAAATGCGTCCTTGGCACAGGGTCGGTGGTTCCTGAAAGCCTCGCTACAGAAGGCGAAACTTTGTGCAGTTCACATGGTTGACAAATAGCAGTCAAATTGCTCTGCCAGTGAAATTTGAAATAAAAATATAGGAAATGAGGAGTTAATTCAATTAAACGCTTTCCCACCCACATTTTACCTTTCCTCACTGCTCAAGGGAATCATTCGTGGAATGTATATCACCAGCAGACTTATTTTTACCATTATTTTTAACTTAATGAGTATACCTTACACATCAGAGAGAAAGTACAAAGGTTAAATTTTACATTAAGAGCGCATTGCAACATAGTATGCAAATATTCCTATGCAAATCTAAAGCCACCAGAAGATAAATGTGTTATATTTTTAACCAGTTAACTATGACGGTGAAGTATGGTGCAAGATATTCAGTAGTTTCATTTTATATCTTTCTTGTAAATAATGCATAAAGTATGTAGATGTTGTCAAAATATGATTAAGCTATTAGCTTTATAGTTTTCATAGTTAAGAATGTGTTCAGCATGTAGCTCATAATAACTCATTTCTAAACGCAGACACCATTATAAAATATTTCTTGTTCAAGTGAATGTTATCATGTGACATAATGATTTTGCTTAAAACCAAGTTAAATGAGGAGTAAAATTAAACAATATTGCATGAATTGTGTTTGACTAATTTTGTGTCACATTATATTAGCCAAGCTTTCAAAATATGTGTTAATGACAAATAGGGTAAGCCCCTAACATACTTTATATGTCTGTAAAACCACCCTTAAGTCATTAGCTTTTAAAGGTTCATTTTGTTTGCAGTTTTTGTAGCCACTGGCTTTTTAGTGATTACTTTTGTCTATGAAACTAGACATGATTAAAAAAGAGATATTTTACATAAGACTTTGGGACTTATTGCCATATTATGGGAGCATACTGTGTGCATTAAAACAATGTCTAATAATTGATGAGCTCTACAGTTTTGAGGTAAACATAGTTAAGGGTGAATTTTAATGTTTACGTTGTATTTACATAAGAACCACACTGAGCTTTTAATCAACAGTTTGTTTCTTTTATGTCTGGATTTATCTGTTGCCTGCTACAGAAATCTTATATCAAATAGGATGAAAGTGTTACAGATCTCCGGGTTTAATTTAGAAAAGCCAAAATTTGCTTCAGTAAGATAGCTGCTCCCTTTTGAGGCCATAGATGCTACCCGAGTTTCGCAGTGGGGACTTGCAGCCTTCACAGCACACGTGGAAATGCTTCTTCGGACTTACTGCTGTCAGGGCAAGAGGGGCCGTGGTGTTAGGCAGAGCAGCTTAAGAGGCTGCACCAGTTGGTCTTCTACACCAAGACAGAGACCTTCAGTCTCTATTTAACCATTGAAATTGGCTATTCCCCCCTTCCTCACTGCTGTGAGGATGACAAATAGAGAGGACTGGTGGGTGTTGAGCCCAGCTCTGGGTCTCACTGCAGGTATTTTGGGGATGCAGTTGCCCCGTCACCCACTGCTTAGGAACCAGAGTGGTCTTTGCACGTGAGACCAGGGCAAGCAGCTAAAATGCTGGCTCTGAGGCTTTCCTCAGAGTGGAAGAACATTACTCTTTCTGTGGCAGCCTATTCCTATATATGTTTAACAATGAAAAAAAAAAAAAAAAAGAAAAAAAAATCCTCCCTGGGGTTTCAGAAAAATACTAACCATGGGTTAGGGTGATGTTCAGCGATGCCAAAAGGCTGGGTGGGAGGTGAGGCCAACACACTGGGGAGGGTGAGAAGGTGCAGAGGGAAGGCAACGCGTCGTTTTTTAGTGTTTCAGTGCTCAACTTCTTTGATAAAATCTTCATTCTGCCCACCCTACCCTGGTGCCTTGGAAAGCTACAGCTTTATCTCACGAATTCTCCCTCTGGACACTTGTCAGAACAAAGAGTATGGACTTTGCATATCATTTATCCTCTTGTATATAAGGAGCTTGTCACATCTTAATGTTGAACCTCACCAGAGAGCAGACCTCTCGAGCGCGCGGCGCTCTGCTTTGCATTTGGGTGGGAGAAGCGGGCGTGCGGTGCCGCCGCCTGCCTCCCCCAGCTGCCCGCCCGCTCCCACCGCGTGCCCTCGGCTCCAGGCCCCTGCCGCTGGGAATGGCCGTGTGGGAGAGGCGCTGGGCAGGGTGACGGCCCGGGGAAACCCTGGGGAGATGTCTGCTGAAAGGACTTCCCAGGTGCCCGAATTCCTGCCTTCGTGGCTCTCGGCAAATTTTCTGAGGCGCTGTCGTAGTGTTCCTATGCAATGAAAAGGGCTTGTAGGGACTTGGATTTGCCATCTCGAGAATGGCATTGAGCTGATGAGTATCCTTTAAAAAAAGCAACAACCAACATATTACATTCTTTCTGATAAATTGTCAGGGATTGAACCCCAACTGTTCACAATAAAGACTCGGCCTCCTTTTGCTGCAAAGGAGAGCTCGTCACCAGAGGGAGGTCCCTTGGCACCGGGTGGGAGGGGGGGCCCCTGCTGCAGAGCAGCCTGGCCCAGTGAGAGGGACCCCCCATGGCAGGGGGCTGGAACCGGCTGTCTATAAGGCCCCTTCCAACCCAAATTCCCTTATTTTATAATTCGTGTGGCAGTGTCTGGACATGCTCCTGCTGCTCTGTTGGGCCCAGGCTGTCATTTTAGTTCCCAGGAGCTGGGCTGGGGGTGCCCCATGAAGCACCCAAGAGCTGGGTGAAGAAGTGTCCCACAAAGCACACGGGGGGAGAGGTGGGACTTCAGTGCCTCACTGCTCTCTGAGATTGCAAAAATAAAGATCCCAAAGGTCTTTCACTGTGGAAAACATTAAACAATCTTGAAACAGTGATCACAGAGGAAAGGAGATCATCTCGGGCATTAGAGTTATCGAAACCTTTAGGTTAAGTTATTTCTTTGCCCATGTGGCTGCTTTCAAGCGTTGCACTTGGCTACTTAGAGTCCTTTGCATGCCAAAATATTTAATAAGAGCTGTGGGACCAGGGCTTTTCTCAGGTACTGAGTTTACGATGTGTGCATGGCTGGGCCTTGGCGTCCGCTTCACAAAAATGGTGACAACGTTTTCCTCTCACCTACATGCTGCTGAAATGACGCCCTTCATGTATGCAGTGGATGCCAATGTATATATTCCACTGGTTTGTGTTAACTGTAGGTGATGGGAGTGTATCTGTGGGAGAAAATAAACACGTAGCTTGCTTAAGGTAGAGCAGAACCAGCTACCAGCTGCAGAATTTGTGTCTGTCCCCTCTGGTTAATACTGTCCCACACATGGCACTGTCACAAGTACCCTGGATGGCAAGAAAGCCTGTTAACACCACCCCAGCAGCTGAGGTTTAAATTTATATTGTGTTCAAAGAATGTTCTGGTGTTTGAGGACAGTCTCTTTCTGTGCATGTCACAGTGCTGGCACCGACTCTGCGGAGGCAGCAGGGTGACTGTTCGCACAGCCTTGTCACAGAGACGGAGCTGAGCCTGGGTAGACTGGAGATGAGCCCCCATCCTCCGGGCACATCAGGACATCTGCCCAGCTGTGTCTCTCTGCTTATTTAGGAGGTTCATTTGGGTCCCCACTGATTCGCAAAGATGAAGATGAAATGCATTAAGCAGCAATAACACACTGTCCTGTTTTGGAAGATGTTGCAGAGCTGCATGCTCAGAACAGCCGCCTTGCTGCAGCTCTCCAGCACCAAACCAGGATTGTACAGCTGCTTGGCTGTTCACAGGGAGCTGCAAAGTGGGCTTCAGAGTATGTGCATGAGGTGCATCCATGACCACAGTGCTCAAAACTGCTTATCTCATAATGTTATCTGCTCCTTCAATAATTCTTATGTCTTTTCACCACTATCATTCATGGAATGGAGGACAAAAGATAAATAAAATATTTATATAATATATAAACTAAAATATATTTTTTAAAAATTTTTATTTTTATTTTTTTTTCCATTATTATCTAGTCTTCTCACTAGACTTGAGCTAGATTGGTTAATCTTTAAAGCATGGGTATCTAACTTGGAATACCCTGGTTTAGGCATGTCTTACACATTTCCCCCAAACACTGTCTGCAACAAGAAAAGGTGAATTCATTGCAACAAACCTAAGTAAAATTTGTCAGTGTCCCAACAAGTAAAGCAGTGGGTTTGTATGGTGGAGATCCCATTTCAATATTGCCACTGAATGATATGGGATAAGTCACCTATGATCTATATCTCATTTTCCCATTGAGAAGATGGATCTGTAAGATGCTACAAGACTTGCTGTTGATATGTGGTACGATAAAATTAAAGGGAGCTATCATCAGCTTTAACTTTCAGGAGTAGAATTTCTAAGAGGAATTTAAAATTGCTGATTTTTTTTTTTTTTTAATTTTTATTTGTTAAGTGTAAGCTAAACTGAAACAACAGAACATAAAATTCCTTAATTCAAAAGATGCAGAAGCATGATGAAGTCAAACAGTCCCTAGAAGAGTCCTTGGGAATGCTCAGGCATGATAACGTTAGTGGCAGTGTTTCTAGAGGATTAGAGCCAAATTCAATTGCTCTCCTGCACAGAAAGACAGCACCACTGCCAGGTGGCTGTAGGGGTCTTGAGTGTTTGCAAAGAAGGCACCTTTGGGAAGCGGGATCTGGCAGACTGTGCATAAGTGTCAGCAGGACTGGTAGAATAACCATCTGAACAAGGCGAGGATCAGACATTTTAGCTTTATGCATTTTCCCAGTAGTTTTACTAGGTAAAATATTGGAATTTGGGGATTTTTTTTTTTTTTTATTATTTATTTTTCATTTTTAAAGGGATATGCAAGAATCATCATGATTCCTTTTGCTAATTTTTAAATATCAGTAAGAAGTGCATGTGGGCACTTCTCAATGAAAGTGCAGCCTTAATTTTCTGACAACTTTCAGAAAAGTAAGGCTGTTAAGGAGGATGCCGAACACCAGACTGGCTAGAGATGGCCCTGTTCATATTAGCTAATACTCAGCTGGCTCTTGATTAATACTCTGGGTCCAATCTATCATGGTGTGATGATGCCTCTGCCACAGTATTACGCAGCGTTGATTGAACTGGTGATTTCCATAGCTACTGCTGGAAGACCAGCAGAAGAAAAACAAAGCAGGTGAAATGAATAGCTAGCAGTGAAGCTGTTTAAATATTTATAAAACAGTTAGCTAAGATCCATTTAACATACCCAAATTTGATACACTAAGATAAATAATTGTTCTTCTGTAATGCCATTCTATTTATTTATTTATTTATTTATTTATTCTTTTTAAATTGCGCTACCCCTTTTCCTAGGACGTGAGGAAAGATTTTGAAAGTAATATATTGTCCTTGGATCAAATTCTGAATGATCATAAAATGTCAATCTGGAATAATGCCATTTTTATGAAAAGAGTTGTTGATTTACTTGCCTGTGTTGAGAGTAGAATTTGGTCCACGGTTTTGAAAGGAGGGCCTTAAAGAAGAAGAAAAATAAAAAAAGAAAAAGAAAACAGATACTATTTGCCCATAAGAGTTTTTTTTTTTTTTTTTTTTTTTAAAGGACAAAAAAAAAATACACCCAACACCACAGTATTTTCTTTTTGGGCTAGAAAATCATAGTACTAGAACAACAGAAAATTTTGTAAATGAATCTAGAAAAAAAATAAAATTGAAATAAAAACTGTCTCTTTTTTAGAATGCAAGTGTTACATCTGAAGGAAAATATTTAATGTTTTAAATTCAACAGTGTTCCCCAGACCCTCTAGTACAGCCCAGTGTATGCTTAAAAAGAGCTACTTCATCTATTTAATTAAGAGAAACTACTATCAAAGCAGATTTCGCATTTAAAATTCGTGTTTAAACTTCTCACAGATTAAGTGAGCTTAAACAGTTGCTATTCCTGACTTTAACAGCATTATAAAATACATTAGAGATTGAGAGGATAAAATTCTGCCATGTTAGGTTATAACCTAACTGCTATTTGCAGTTGTAAGGACTACTAATGGCGCAGGGACAAGATTTATTATAGTAAAGACATCCTGCTTAACATTACCCTTGTCATTCCATTAATAATGACTGCTTATGAGCCATCTCGTTGGCATCTTTGTTGTCCTGAAAACTTAAAACTCGCAGCACAATTCTTTACGATGTGCTACATTGCCCCCTCTGGGTATTCCTGACCATTATCCCATTTGGTTATATTCAAAACTGCTGCCTCCTGAGAGAGCATTAGGGCCGACCTTTAACCCTGCAATATTCTTGGTTCAAATGGCGTAATAACATGTAGTGAATATTTACAAGCATACTTATACTATAATAGAGTACTGCTGTGAACATTAGCACATATTTTCTGCTCAATCAGGCTTTGATGTAGAGCTTGGCGTGTACCCTGGAGAAAATGCAGTCCCCAATAAGCTGTGCTAGTGAAACACCCTTGAACCTAAACAGCTTACACAACGTAAACTGCCGCGATGCAGATTAGCAGGAGAACATATACACGGGCCACGCCGCCGGTCCCAGCAGCATGCTGCGTAATGGTTCTCTGCCGGAGGAGCAGACCTGGGGGGTTAGGGTGTAGCCAACTGGATCAAGAATACGTGGTCTTACCCATGGAAAGAAAACTAAGGGCAATAAGCCCGAATGACAACAGGCATGGCATTTTCCCTTTTCCTATCCATTCTGGGGGGCACTGCGCACTGCTGACTCCCAGCACTTGCTTTTTTTCCTCTTCTCTCCTCATCCCCACCAGGGATGCCCTTATACAGCTCACCTGTTCCTCGTCCCCATCCCAGGCACCTGCCACGCGATTTCTGAGAGCGATGCACTCTGTGATTGCTTCCATATGCTCCCTTCCACCACTGACTGTGGCTGCGTGTCCTGCTGGCTGTGCCATGCCGTGCCATGCTGTGCCATGCCGCAGCAGGAGTTCCTCTGCTCTCACCCCAACTCTCCCTTCCTTACCCCTTCCTTGCACCTCCAGCCCACAGTGCTTCAAACCTTTCTACAAAGTGGTGGCAGATGATAAATTCACGGATGTGATGGGAATTGCACATCTGGGCTCTCTTAAATTTATAGGCAAACGTCTCCAGTCATTTCAGCGGGGCAGAGCTTTTGCTGCCACGTGGCTTCATGCAGTGTTGTCCTCTGTCTGAAATAAGCACCCCTCCTTGCCCTGCTGACGTCCTGCTATGAGCCATCCTGTCCATCTTGGCCATGCACACACCCAAAATATCACAGAAGTTGTTTTCCTCTTGCCCCAGACAGCATTTGCTCACCTCCCTGTCCAGCAGGATGCGTTCTGCACCCACTGGCACATCTCATCACTTTCCCTTTGTTCACTGAATGGAAACTGTGGGGTGTCTGAAGGCCCTCGGTGCCCCAAAACTTCAGCATTTCCAAAGTGAGGTGTGTTGCAACAAGCTTGCCACAACATACAGACAAAATCTGGGGCATGGTAAAGGTCTAACTTGGGCAGGTTTATGGTTTTAGTTTAACCTGGGTGTAGATTTTACTAAGTTTGTTCCCCTTGATCCCTGCATTCTCTTTCCTTGATAACAAGGCTATCAATCCTTAAATATAATTAAATCCACTTTTGATTTGCTTTGCTCTCTGTTGCCTTTCTCTGTGTGTGCCCAGTGAAAAAGTAGAGATTTTGTTGATATCACACCCAAATCTGCTCATGCAAGTTTTCTGATTTTCAGGCCTTGGAGGAGAAAGGGTCACTTCTTATCTCTGTTGGTTTATGAGTGTGTAGTCAATCTGTTTAGATAAAAGTCCAGCTGGAATGGGGAGGTTCAGCACAGAGGTAATACAGGCTTTTAAAAGAAAAGTCTGTCATGCTTATGAAAAACTTGGACTTGGCAATATCTGTCTGTCTTCAGCTAAAGGTAGAATAAACCTTCCTTATTTTCTTGGCATACCTTATAAACTTGTTACGATTTTTGCATTAAAATCTTCCTATACAAAGGAGATGTCCATTTTTGATATTTTATTCATAAGATCCCCCAAGGTGTCATTGAAATTCTTGCAGTCTTTCATCAGCGTGATCCACTCTTGGAGAGCACACCTGCACAATAGATGAAATGGCCGTCCTCTGAGAATAATGGCAGCCATCCTGATATTAATTTGGTTCCAAGTAATTATCAAGTTCATATCTTTCAGTTTGCTGGGTAACTTTTTCTTCCTTTTGATTTTTTTTTTTTCCCCATACAGCCTGGTCCTCTTCGGTGGGACTTTAATTCATTTTTTTCCTTAACTTTAACAGACAGCTACCTGCCATGTTTTGAAAGTGTCAAAACTCCAAGATCAACAAAGTACCCCATGGAAATCTGGGTACCTCTTAGGGCTAGTTAATACTCTAGGAAAATAAGATGCCTTGTATCAGTTTTATGTCCATGTTGATCAAAAACCAGTCACAGCCCTGTGTACCAATCATGCCCAGCATGCCAGGAGGGGCAGTGCCATGTATATGTACATACGTACGTGCATGCATGTATTAATGATTGCTAATTAGCATGTCTGTGTTGCATATGCAGCCATATATATATGCACGCACACTTTCTGTATATTTACTTAATATGTGTATGTGTATATGCATATGCATATGTGTATACATGCATATTCAATATGTTTATATACAAACCTTAATATTTATATTACAAAGTACTAAGCCACAAAATGGCAAGAACAGCTAAGGCAAGACCAGCAGATTTGCTCTACATAGCATCTCAACCCCTTTTAAAAGATGCTGTTGTGCAATGGGAGGACCTCAGTGCATCCCAAGGGACTCACTCAGTGCCAACAAAACCCTGGAGCCTTCTGAAGAGTTGCACAAGCCCTTAAATCCAAGCACAGCCATGCACAACACTGCCTGGAGGGTGAGGAGGAGACCCCAGCCCCATGCCCGGGACAAGGGTGTAGGCATCTAACCGAGTTGGAGGAGCAGGACAGAATGGTTGTAGCAAGGACCAGATACACAAAAATAAACAAACAAATCTTCTATGAGAAATATAATATTTTTAAAGTTATTATTACTATTTGGGAAACCTTTCCTACTGGGATTTGTGGGGGCAGGGGCAGAGGAGCCCCGTGGTTACCTTCAGGTGATTAGGGGTTCCTCCTTCTTTCCCTGCCTGTTGCCAACCAATTTGTATTTTGAAGGAAGCCTGTAAGAAATTTTGTGTTTTCTTCAATTCTTTCAGTTTATTTCTGTTCACATAGCTCTCCTTTTTCCCCTCATTGGCAGTAAATCCTTAGGCTGAGCCATCCATTTATTACCAGTTGGCAGTTTTTCAGTCTTCCAGTCTACAGTGATCCGTTTTTAGCTGCCAATAGTGCAGCATTAACAAATCTGTTCTGATATTTATCTGTGGCAGTGTCTTTTGTTAAATGAAGAATACAAAGTTTAGGACATACTGTATTGGTATTTTTATTGTATCAGGTAGGGCACTTAAAACTTGCCTCCAATATTTTTCCAACACAGGATAATGTTTCTAGCACTCTGTACATCCTGTGATGTAGTTTTCTCCTATATATTTTTCAGATGCTCCTTCCAGAAAAAAAGGAAGATTTTATGGGAATACTGTTTTGCTTTATTTCTTGGTGATTTTATAGAGAAATCTCAACATCATGGAAAGCAGTAAATAACTTATTAATCTGAACTTTTTTTCTTGCACACAAAATTCTGCACTTTTATGTCAAAAAGTGTTTTGTACAAACGTAGATCCCACCACCTCAGCTGACAGCCCAGGGTTTTATAAAAGTGAGGATTCAAACCCCAAACCTGTGCCTGAGCTCTCCAGGCTGGGCTGTGGGCTGTGGGCACACCATTACTTGCTACTGAAAAAAGAAATATCTCCTCTTTTTCTTATCAAATTTTCTAGTTACGTATTTATTCACATATTTGTTTATTTTCAAAGGCTGGAGAATGGTGTGGGGCATTAACTTTCAGAAACACTCACTTGGCAATTGTTTTACACTTTTCTGCAGAATATTAGTGGCCTTAATTAAGCAGCCTGTGGATGGATTGGATAAAAGATACATTTCACAACGCATCTACACCTTTTTCAGTCGTTATATACTTAAATTGCAAATTCTCATGAACTGTAACCCAGTGTCTTATGGATCTTGCTTCTACATTTCCCTGCAGATCTTCTGTCTTCAGTCGTGTCAGAACTGGAGGAAGTGACGGTTAGCAAAGGTATAGCTGTATTCAACTGCAGAAAAGGTCTACATTCAAATGATGTTAAGGGTCTGGTTTAAGACTGCAAAGAAAACTAATGAAGACGATCCTCTGTGGACGCTGCAGCCCTGCCTGTGCAGATGTTACATCACACGCTCAGTCCTGTGTACCGCATTTGCATGCCCATCTTGCATAAATATGGTGAAGGTCAACAATTACTTGCACTCAATCTGCAACACAAAGCTTTCATCAGGCCTAAAGCTTGCAAAGGTGCTCAGCAGGAGCTACCACTAAAATAAACCCTGCTTCTTCTCCCTCCCCACCCCAACTGTTTCCATCTAAATTTGCCCAAATTCAAATTACTGACAGAAAGGCAAAATTTCTGCCAAATTTCAAGTCCTACTTTCGGCTCTGGAAACTTTTCCATTGAACAGCTTCAGCATCCCCCTGGGTTGGAGGCTGCTGGGCTGCAGAGGGATCGCATTGATGCTGTGCACCTGCCTGGATGGGATGTCCCTGCTCAGCAAAACCCTCAGAAAATTCAGCCTGACTATGGCAAGGTCCAGAAGGGAGGTTTTCAGCCTGATAGATGAAGTTTGGCAAATTCATAAGCATCTGGGAACAGGGCTGTAGATGAGGGAATTTAAGTCACTGTTAACATTGCTCTGTAATGTATTATGACTTTACATGCATAATTTTAATTTCCAGAAACAGTCCTTGATGCCAAGTGCTTCATAGGCAGTGGAATGACTTCCAACAAACTTGACTAAGTTTGATATCAGGCCTGCAATGACAAAACCCGGAGGAGTCAAAATGCTTTCTTCTCCTTAAAATAAAAGATATCTATTTTTTGACATTTCAGCAGCCTTTTTCTTGGTTTCCATTTTTCCCCCACCTGATTTGGCCATAAATAAAATACATTTACTCAAAACCCGTGTTTATAAACATGGCAACCACAAACCTGTACACCAGAGGATGGACTTCTCTGAAGGTGTCACCTGGGCACATTTCCTCCTTGGGGCTTTCTTTTTGCAGATTGTGCTAATGTCTGTGAGAAATTGCTGTTATGTCATGGACCTCTGTCTGAATCCAGTGATCTGTAGTAGTTTACAGTAAAAGCTTTTGTTAATCTGCTTAAAATTGCTTTTGAAAATTTGTTGGATAATGGGTCTTAGTTTGGTGCTCTGTTCCTGTAGAACATTTTTTTTTTCCAGTTAAGATTTTGTTTCTTTTCTCTTTGACTCCTTTCTTTTTTCTTTTCTTTCTTTTTTTTTTTTTTTTTTCCTTCAGAAATATAACTGTTGATAATCAGTTTAATGCAGATAAAACCATTACTTCTTCACTCTTCAGAAACTCTTTATGCTTCTTAATTAAAGCCTTTGTCTGAACACAAAATAATTAATACATAAAATGAAGCACAGGGAAAGAATCAACTGTGAAACTAGTCACTCAGTTGTATATTTAAACAATATTTAATCATTAGAGTAATACAGTGCTTGCACTTTTGGAAAGAAAACAAGCCTTATACTTCATGTTTATTTAACACTTTGACTAGTTCATTCTTGGAGGTATGAAATGAGGCTTATAGAGTGCCAGAGCAGTAAATCATATGTTCTGAAAATTACTGGGTCTTAAACAGTAGTGTCATTTTAAACCTAAACAGTTCAGTGGTGCACCAGCATATAAAACTGACCTCTTATAACAACATCTACTGTTTACACTGAAAGGCAAGTAAAGGAAATAAAAACAAGGCATAAAATATGGTGTAGTAAGGATGTCATTTTCTTGTGTTTCTGCCTCTATTCTGGATACTGATGGGTATGATAACTTTCATACAGCTAATGCCTTAAATACAGAGTATGTGGAAAATACCATGGATATGTATATAAATGTACATACCAACTGTGTACAGACAAAAACTTGGGTGGCATCTGTCACCAAAGCTCTTTCCATTGGTATTTGCTCAGATTTTAAAACTCATTTGTCTTGGCAACATGCTTCCTCTCTTTATAGTATATATGTATATATATATATATATTCTTTTTCTTTTCTAACAATGTTCTAATGAAAGACTTTATTGTCAGGAGTACTGATTGGAAAAAAAAAAATAAGTTCAAAGAAAATATTCAGTTTCTTTTGTGGACAGTGAATACTGAATATTTGAATTTGTAGTTGGGATTAGCTGACACTTTTCTTGCAAGCACACAGGCGCTGGTTCATGATGGTTGGACACAAGTTCTCATAGCCAGCTATGTGCTTGGCTAACAGAATAACCAGAGGGTTTGGCTTAAAAACAATTATTTTTTTCAAAATTGTTTATTGACACTATTTAACAAGTCATACTTCAGTGGGTAGACAAGCTTTCATGTAAAATACATCAATTAATATTTCTAGGGAAAACCCAGAGACTGCCCTCACCCAGAAACAGCAGTCACCTCCAAGGCCTGGGGAAACAATACAGAATTTACCACTCTTCTCAGCCTGGCACAGTTCAGTATTAATACAGGTTTACCATCCAGTCTCAGAGAAGTTATTAAGTCTCCTAACTGGATAACTATTGTCTGTTAACAATAAAAAACAGAAGCCCCTTCCCAAACACCAGCCAGCCTTTACCCTGCTACATGGCCACCCCTCTAGCCACCCTGGTCATTGTCTGTGGTCCCTTGGTGGGCACTGGTGGGCAGAAATGCCATGCTGCTTCTGGCCCCTCAGCATGCCGGAGATCTATTTTTTTATTTTATTTTATTTTATTTTAGGGAAGAATATACCACCAAGTGGTAAGGACCAATGTTAGCTATGCTAAATCGTGCTAAGGATGACATTGATATTGTTTTGCAATTAGATTCTGCAATGTTTCTTGGGCAAAAAACATACTGGTTTTAAGGCTATGGACTATTTTTTTCTGGACATGAATATCCAAGTCCTACAAGCACATCATGATGCTGATGAAGAGAAGTGATGGGTCGAAATCTGAAGAATTCTTGGAACAGTATTTTTATTAGTTTGGGTCTTGAAAGAATGGAACCCTGAAACTCTAATAAAGAATATTTTAAAAATATGATCCTTCAATTAATTGTATCAGTTGTGTTTGTGAACTATCAATAACTTGCATTATTAATGAACACACAGTGTTAATATTAGTTTATTTGTCATTTGGAACATGACTTTTGAGTTAATCATACAAATCATGGCACATTCAATTTTGATTAACGTGTGAAGTTCATGCAGGCTTTGTTAAACAAATATTTATTATGTGTGATGTATTATAAAGTAACACGTTTTTTTTTTCTCAGTCTTGGGTCCTACATGCAAATACCTTTGAATATGGTGAAAACTTTAATATGCAAGCAGACATGCTTTTGTTTACAAGGAAATTGAATAAATCATGAGATTCCCCTGTGTTTATTATTATTATTTTTTAATCAGATATGATCTCCCTTGCATGAAGGTGGTTGCAGTTTGTAAAGTCTTGCAGTGGTCTGCACACACTATATGGGCTTTCACATGCAGGTTGTTTTGTGGTATTGCTGCAATAATTTACTTCTTGGTTCTACTTTTGCTCAGTTTCAGTGCAGTTGGAGAATGGGGCTGTCATTCATTTAGCAATGCACATGTTGCAGAACTGGAATTAGTGTTTAAATTTTGAACTGGAAACGATAAATTGTTTCTTATGCATGACTTCATCTGCAGTTAGTGCTACAAGTCTCAGTCTTCAAATGAGGGGTTGTGCTGACATGGTCTGTCTGCCTCCACTCCCCTCTACCTTGAGTTTCCCATATCTTGACCTATTGTGCTGCCCAGGCATGCTTTAATATGCAACACTAGTTGCATTATTGCCAAATTGTTAATAATAATGGAGTATTTCAACAGCTTAGTAATGCTTAGTAATGCTTAATAATGCTGAAATACTGTTTTGGGAAGTCTTACACTTCTCTTTATTCATGTGTGTGCATGACTGTTGGGATAGGGAATGCAATGGCACAGTCTTCAGGTGGCTCTTTGCCAATTGAACGGATTTTGAATGGAAGGAGTATTTTTGATTTAGATAAAAATGTTAATGGGCCATTCAATTCTTATGAAACACAATATTGTCAGTCAGAAATCTTTAAAAATGAAGAGTGAAATCTGATACTGTTAGCAGTAGTAAGTACCTCTTAATCTGTTTTCTGATTCTGAGAAATGTTAAGGCTTTTGTGATTTTTTTTTTTCTGAAAATGCTGTGAGTGTTAAGAGCTTAATTTAAACATTAGTAAAAGTTCAGAGATAGACATAGCAACATGGTTCATGTAGTCTGAGACTTCAAAAAACTACCCAAGTCACAAAACTGAAGGTAAAAATCACATGAATAACAACATGTTTAACAAGTTTCTCTTGAAAGAGGGACGTGTTCTGAAAGCCAGTTTTGCCAAGTCTATGTTGGGCAATAGGCCACATCTTAAAATTGGTAGGAGGATTAAGATTATTTTATTTGGAGATGAAATATATATTCTATTAAAAAATATAAATTTATAATATATAATTTGTGTAATGTATTCTGATTTAAACAGTGTTCAGCCCCTTCTTTAATATAGTCGAAGCAAGGTCTTGGTTCTGAAAAGCCTGATTCAATTTTATTATTATTATTATTTTTTGATTCTTGACTGTGAAATACTTCATTATTAAAAACAATTTTTTTTTGATAAATGATCTGTCAACAATACATGAATTTTTATTTTTTTATTTTTTTATTTTTTATGGTTTTTGGTTTGGTCAGTAAAATAGGAACTTTGGTTAGGAGCCAGGCAGCATGTAACTTAGCAAGGGCTAGAGCATACTTCAGTGTTCATTCAATTCAAGCACGTCTGCTTTAACTAGTTTCAGTGTAGCTGTTACAATTTTCATCCATAATATATGATCAGTTTGTAAGAATTTCCTCTACATGTGAGAAACATATTTAATGCTAACATTCTCAAATTGGAGTTAGTTATAAATAATGCACTAATAGATGTGAAGGAGCGTAAATGATTCCTTTGTGTTGTACCTGTGAGGTTGTTAGTGCATCTTTAAAAAACAAACAAAAACACTTTTTGCGTGATATTTATTCCCATCTCTTCCATCAAAGGGGTTACAGTCTTTGTACCTTTTTATGTAAATTAAAAATCTTTAGCCAGTTCTGTGTCAAAAATAAATAGTTGAATGAGCTTGCAGACAACATTTATTTTGTATGTACATTAATGGGCACTTCCATTTTTTCCTGCAGGCTAGAATCCACTTTGAAATTCATGTTTGATAAATTCCCTGGCTTTCCGAGTAATTTAGCTGTCTATAGGGCTGTTGATCCTTTGAGTGTATTGCTGAACCATTGGGACTTGTGCACCACATCTGCATATCCAAGTTCAAATATATACTCAAGATGATTGGTTTAAACTTTAAGTTGTTGATCTTATTCCTGATAGATTTGTTAGATTGTCTCCCATTTCATTTCTAAAATCTGTGCCTAATCCATAAATACCCCTTCTTAAATATGTCTCCAATAAATTCACTGATTGAGTTAGTCATTTTGTAAGCACAGAGTGAAATTAATATTCAACACAGCCTAATAATCTTAAGACACAATGCTGTCTGATATTGTGTACATGAATGAGAATTTGAGCAGGGCACTTACAGCTCAGACTGAGTCGAGGTGCTACTTTCCAAAGTAGCACACTTCCCTTTGAAAATAATTTTACTCCTTCTGAGCATTTAAAAAGTGACCAGGTTTTCACTGGGGTATTAAATAAAGCAGGCAATGCTTCAGTTTGTAGGTCTTCCTCATCTTTTCTAAATGTTACGCTAGTTCAGCTTTGTTTTTTCCAAGAGCTGATTTAGGTTCATGTTTGATGTCAGAGCACTCAGCAAGAGAGGACAATACAGCAGATGTAACAACGAAATTTACAGCACATTGAGAGCTACAGCAAGAAACAGCCGCCTGCAAATTCCAGCCAGGCTTATTTCAAATATAAACTGTCCTGAACTGCTGTGCAATACCCTCTAGACCAAAGGCACTCCTTTTCTGCCATATGTCCCCCTTCTGCTCGGGGTACTGCGCGTATTCCAACCAGGTAGGACGTACTCCGGTGAGGGGCGAGGGGCTCGTGCACTGTGCAGCCTCCGAACAAAGAGAAACAAGGACATTCACAGGAGCTGTGTCAACAAAAGCTGGAGCATTGCTTTCTCTGAGCAGTTTTCACCTTTTTTTGCTCAGTTTATTTTAAATGCTGTAGGTTCCCTTCATATATTTGAAAAAGAATTTAAAAGCTGCACCATGAATATAAATTAATCCAACAATCTTTCTGGCCACAGCATCAGTTGTTCTGTTACAGTGCTACTTGTCTCTTTTCCTGGCAGCATTTTTAGGTACAACCTGATCTGAAATGATTTTTTTTTTTTTTAATTTATTCTGAAATATATGATAATCACTCACATAATTTTAATATGGAAGCATTTTTTACATTGCTATTAATTTTAGAGGATTTACATTTTTTTTTCTTTTTCTTTTCTTTTTTTTTTTTTTTTTAAATTCCATTGATTAAATTTCTCAACTTGAGACGACGAGGCAGGGGTGCTTTGTTTTGCTAGAGTTGTTTGTAGGTTAGTGGTACAGGGTGTAATAACCTACTCTAACACTACAGACCTTCGGTTGCATTACACTTCTCTCTTTTTTGTTTCTGTTCTTTATAAGAAGATTATTCTAATAATGTACCTTGTGTGGTCTTTCAAGGTAAATTCCAATAAGTTCCTTGTCTTAATTAATAAAACCGATCCGACTAGTATTACCAGGAGTCAAATTTAGAATCTCTTGGGCATTTTTGTGATAGAGAGGCACAGAGACGCAGTGGGAGGGTTTTCTTGGTTATGTGTTGTTATTGTTGTTGCTTTTTTAATAACATGTGAAAACTCATCACTGATGCTAAATTCTTAGCTGAGGTTTAATGAACTGAACTGACGAGTAACAAAAGGCTTAGGGAAATGCATCTCTTAATGCATCTCTTTTTTTGAAGCTAGTGTAGATTTTATGGTTTTGAAACTAGCGTAGATCTGTACAAGTATGTCTCTGTCCTGTCTCACTGGGGTTAATGTTTATCCCCTTAAAAGTCTTTAATTATTTTTCTATTGTGTTGTATGTGTTTTTTGCAGGGGAGAAAAATATGTGGAAGTATCAGAGAAGGGGGAGAGTAAGAGTCCTCCACTCTGAAATTAAATTTTTCATTTTATATAAAATCAAGTTTGCTCAGAAGCAGTACCACGGTGCCATAATGTTTAACAT
Organism: Anas acuta; assembly: GCF_963932015.1. NCBI lineage: Eukaryota > Metazoa > Chordata > Aves > Anseriformes > Anatidae > Anas > Anas acuta. The sequence goes on along the minus strand of NC_088985.1, from coordinate 36,649,052 downwards.
GATTTACTACTTTGCTCACTTAAATTAACAAATTGGACCATATTTCATCAAGGTAATTAAGCACATCTATAACCTTAATAATGTGACTCTCATATGTGCAGTCCTACTGAAGTCCATAGCCTAACTTTGCCTTCAAAACTAAGCACATCCAAATCACTTTCCCAGATCCATGCCACCTTTATCTCCTTATTTTGGGCTATCAACTGTCCCGTGTCTGCTGCTTTGCTTTGTGCAGGATGTATGTTGACTCGGACTGAAGAGTGGAGAAGCTTATACCCAAAGTGGTTTTAGGTTAGTGATCTTGACCTTGGTCTATTTTTGTCACTAAAATATGGATCTTCCCTGCCACTGAAGAACTGAACTTCAAAATCTTTTGGCTCCGAGTCTGTGATTGGAAATTCATAAGATGTGTTTTTGGTGGTCCATGCTGCCCTTTTCTTCTCTGATTTCTTTCTCTGCTGGGCTTAATTTCCTGAAATAAATGACTCCATAGCTGCCATGACTGTTTCTTGGTAAGCAAGGCGGGGCTGCATCTTCGTGCTCCAGGGAAGTAACGGCCTGAGCGAAGGGATTTTCCTGGGTGGAAAGTGGAAGAACCCAGCTGGGTGCCCCCTGCAGAAGTGCTGTTAGACGAGAAATACTCATGTTTGTTTGCTCTGTTTATCTTTCCAGTGAAAAAGCTTCCTCTGGGAAGAGTGTCAAGGGAGCGGAGCCTGAGACTTACTGACCACTTCTGCCTTTTTCCAGTATGTTTCCTTTGCAGCCATTTAACATGAAACAGTGTTTGAATTCATCTTCCACATCCTTGAAGTGACACAACCACAGTAAGGACACAGAGGTTTTAAGTGTGCTGTGTAGGAATGTCCACATGCAGTTTATAAACCAAGATGTGCATGTTTTAAACCACACCATACACTGAAAAGCAGTTTTGCATGTTCCTAAAAGCAGATGTGAGCAGATCTGGAGGCAACCAAAGCAAAGGTTTTCTGTAACGTTTCATGAGCTTTACACATATTTTGCATGCCTTCAAATTTTAGAAATGTCTGCTAGCTGTCTGCAGATGTGTCAGATGCATGTGGCTTGGGTGTGTGCGTGCTCATGTGCACATTGTATGTGAGTGCAAAACCTGCAATCAGTCCATCTTCAAATGGGTTCCATGTCCATGGGTTTCCTCCCTGATCCTCCTTGATCTTTAAGGTGTCCAGCTGGATTGAGAAAATCTCTCATAATTTTATATTCCTTTCCAGATTCTGCTGCAGTCACTCTGGTTTAATCTGAGCAGTACCTTTTCTTTCAGATTCTTCCCACTCCACAGAGCAATTCTGTGCACTTTTGTGTTTTGGAAATGTTTTTATCACCCCTCTTATCCTGCTCATCTGTTACTTCTTTCTCTTGGACATCAGCTGTTTTTTGGTCATTTCTAGGAGATTTTTGTTGTCTCTTTCCATACCTTTACCACCTCCCAGATTTCCTGCACCTCTGTTTGCTGTGTGCTGCCCATTGAAGCTTTCTGCTCCCAGGAGCCCCCTGCTTCTCCCCGAGCCCCCAGGTCCCCAACGCCTCCACTGCCCTCCATCTGCTCCCTGTTCCCTGCTGCGGCCAGCCCTGAGTTAGCTGTGGTCAATTTTTGTTTCATATTGCAGTCAGTATTACATAAATAGTGGAAGCTTGTCCTTGCCCCCAGTGATTGATGGGGAGGTATATTTGTACATATCGATTGAGATAAAAAATTAGTAGTTTGCAATAGGAAAGGCAAATTAGTCATCAGAAGGAAGGTGCTTGGAGTATTTTAAGAGTTCCTTGATTAATTCTCATGCTGTGAGTTCTTCTGACAGTAAGTTTTATGTCCTGAGATGTGGGAGGATGAGGCAGTAGTATCGGGTTATTGCAAATTTTACTTTTACTCCTTGCTGATTTATTTTACTGGCACTCTCTGCGATTAGACACAGAGGGCTAAAAATGACTTCATTTTGGGGTGACAACTACACTTTTCTCTGACTGAATTAGGATGCAGAAACAAGGGTGGAGGCTTTAGCTACAAAGATATATATATATATATTTTTTCATGAAAATTAATATTTAAAAGCCAGAGTGTGTAAAATTTCAATAGTCATAATCTGTGGTGATATGTCCATCACCTCTAAAAGAAGAAAGAACTCATTCTATGATACACTGATAAGTCTCAAAAGTAATTTTTTGTCTGCTTACTTGACATTTTTTTTCCTAATGACCTCACTGAATGCAGTTTTTAATCAGCATCCTAGGAGGCTGGGAGCCCTCCATCTTTTCCTAAAATACTTTCCACTTTTCCGAGGATTTTGTGGCATTTTTTAAGTTTTCTCTTATTACAAACTATAATAAAATTCTTACCAATAAAAAATGGCTTATATTTGGCACTTTTAATTTGTCCAAGAATAATTTAGATAGAAATTCCAATTACTTTGCAAGAAAAACATTTGCTACTGTAGTCTCTCAGCTTGTTTAAAAAGAAGTCTTTGATAATTTGCAAGCATTTCTCATGAAAGGCAATTTTACTTAACTTGAATCCAGAAGGAAAAAAAAAGATACACAGAGGTTTCAATTTTTAAACTGATAACAAAGCCCTATATATGTGCTGTTACATTTCAGCACAAAGAGCATGCAAAATAACCTTTTTTTGGTTAATGGTAGAAAAAAAGATTTAATTGCTCTGAAACACTTATTCTATGTATTATCTCGTTGATTAGAAGACGGTTGTAAATGACTTATTCAACGTAATTGCAAATGCTGGTATAGAAACCAAAAGTAAATTGTATGCCTTTGCAATCTGAAGAATAGTAAGTTTAAACACTTTTAATTGTAAGAGTTTTCTGAAGTTCGCAGAGGTACAATATTTAAGATTTAGACTTTTCTTGGAGGTGTGAGTGTTGGTGCCCATCAGATTGAACTAGAACAACAGTGTTAGCAAAGTGTGCCTTGAACCATGTCAGCAATTCTGCAGTCTTTTTTAATGTCTGCTACAAGGGTAACCATCTGTTCCTTATCTTCTGACTCTGGTGTTGAGTAGTGAAAGGTGTATTGTTGTTCTGCCACCTTGTCACAGTTTGCTCTTGGCCAGTTTTCCTTGCCACAAGATGGAGCTCTGAAAATGATGGCTTTCTGCAGTCTGAAGACCATTCTCAATTTTCATATCATGAAAAAAATCACAATGAATTAGATGTGGGAGGTGACTGGTCCATGCTATGGGTGAGCAGGATGCTGTAATCATGGTAAATCTGCAGAATTAAGAAATATAGGTGCTAGTATGAGAAAGAAGGAAAGCTCCACCTGTGAACTGCTGCCACTGTGGGGAAGCCTCCAGAGATGTTTTTCTACCAGCACTTCAGCTACTTGTTGTGCAGCAGCTGTCTGCAGGACACAACCACCCAAAACACTGAGCAAGAAGCAACACGTGTTCATGCCTAGAAGCATGAGAAATAAATTAGATGTTGGAGAGCAGAAGGCAACCCTTCTTGTTCGAAGGTTTGCAGAGGAGATCCACTGTCCCTGCCTTGTTTGGGAACGGACACAGCATCTTTCATTTCACCTCTGATCAGCACATGGCTGATCAGCTCCAAGACCTGGGAGGACAAGTTTAGCACATGCCTCTGGGTGGAGTGCTGAAAATGTTCCCAGCCCAGCATCAGGCACCCAGCCATTCTCTGCTGCCAAGCTGAGATTACACCAAAACACCTGCAGATCAAAAAAATAGTCTTTCCATGGAGAGGATGAGGAGAATTTGGCTGTGCCATTTGTGTAAAACAAGAGCAGCCTAGACAGAGTGTAGTGTGCAAAGCTGCTACCCAGCAAAAAGGAGCGAAACAAATCAGAAAATAAGAATGAGGTTATAAAGGCCCAAAACACATATACTAAGAGCCTGCATGGTTTTGTGCTGCATTTCCATCTGGCTTTGCTGCAGCCCCATGTATTCCCAGGTCGCTAGTTAAATTGAGGAGGAAGGCCCGTGCTGCCTCACGCTGCACATGTGTCCACATGAGCCAGGGGCACACTGAGAACATCGCCCGTCTTCTCCTTAGCCACCCCAGGTATGAGTTTTGAGCTATTTACTGTGGACTATGATACTCGATTATTCTTTTAAACCATTGGTTTAGACTTTCCAGCAAGTACAGTCAGTTCTCATTAGTTACCAGCATTGGAAGCCCATGGTATATTTAGACATCATATACATTTGTCAGTGAAGAGGAGCTTAAATGATCTACTTTGTTCACTGCTTAATTATGTTATTTTACTGTTCCTGAAAACCTGACACAAGGCAAATTTACATTACTGTGCTCCTAATTAGCCAATAATCCTTAAGGATTTGAATGATACATACCCAAAGTAATTTCCTCGTTCACTAAATATGAATTTCCTTACGTTAGGTTAAGAAGATGGCACAATGACAGCAGGCATCGTGATGATGACAGCTCTCAACTTGTTTGTCTCCGGAGTCAAAATCTATTAAAAGACACATAATGATCTCAGCACTTTCTTAAGGTGTAGGATGTGAAATCAATAAATAGCTATGTACAAAGAGGAATAAAATGTACCTCTTTTAACTGTTGCTAAGTTTCCCACCACTCCATGCTACTGAATGGTGGAAAATATTTGTAGTCCTGATTTCCTGAACATGATCCAAGCTGTGTCTTGTCATGGATTCATCATCTCTGTAGCTTCCTAGCTCAAACAGGAATGCACACTTGGAGGTAGGATGCTCCAAAGAGGAGGCCTCATAGGGTCCTCATACCTCAAACGCCATTTGTTTGGTACCTGATTCACAGAATCAAAGAACGGTTTGGGCTGGAAGGGAATTCCAGGTGTGCTCAATTCATGTATGAGGTACAGTGGATCTTGGCTTTGTCCATGCCCCTGGTTGTTGTATGTTGAGAGATCTTAAGCTTTGTTGTTGCTGCAGTTGGGTTGGTTGGGATGTGGTGAGGATGGTAACACTTTGCATTTTCCACTACAGACAGTTCAATTAATGCATTTCTACATTTAATCTTTTTATTGAATCCAGATGCTACAGCAATGGGTGTATAAAAAATAATTAAGATAAATAGACTACGAGGACTTTACCATTGCCAGTTGTTGTAACTTGGAGCTACACAGCAAAAGTGGATTGACAGAAAATTATTTAAATTTCTAACTAGTGCAGAAAACTTTCTGACGCTGTCTGGTGGCATATGTACCTACTAAATACCTTCTTCAAAGATTCTTTTCTGCATGTCTCAGACATAAATTTATGCCACAGAATGGAAATATAGTTTTCAGGCTTCTTGTATAATTCTTCTAGTGACTTTGTAAAATAAAATAAAAATGAAAATAAATAAATAAATAAATAAGTAAATAAATAAATAAATAATAAAAAGACTGAATGCAGAATGGGTGAATAAAGACCATATCTTTCTTCTACCTCACAGTCAGCTTATGCCCAGTGTTGCTGATGTTAGACCAAGAAATGCTCCTCCTTGGGGAGAAGTAGTAAAAAAATAAAAAAAGAAAAAGGAAAAAAAAAAAAGTGTCCCCTCCCCCCCCCCCCCCAAAAAAAAAAAAAAAAGTAATCTTATCCCTGCTTGGATGGGACATGCCTTGAATACTTTGGACCAAGTACAGAGAAGGCTGCTGTTGGCTGCAGGAGACAGGAATCAACATCCTTCATTCCTCAAAAAAAAAAAAAAAAAAAAAATGTAGAGCACATTAGGTGCATGTGTGTGTTTCATACAGGGTTTGATCCAGTCAAACAATAAGCAATGAGCTCTGTTTGTGGAGTGCTGAGTCCTTGTTAGTTTCAGTGGGAGCCTATGGCATTTAACATTAAATGGGAGAATTTGGGAGAGATTGAGCACACCATTCATATGCATTTTGCTCATATATCAGCAAAGTAGATGTATCTGCAATTGAGTATGCACTTTGTTAGGTTAAGAAACATTTCTTTATGGTCAGTAAAGCAAGTGAATAAAATTGAGAGAGAAATATATATAGTGTCAGCTTGCCTCTATGCAAAAATTATTGTATTTTCTGTTGTAAAGACAAAGCGTACAGAAAGAAAAAAACATAATCGTGCTACTGTATGATCATCCTATATAAGCACATTAGCAAAGCACTATGATACCAGTCATATTGTGAACCTAAAGCCACCCCTAATTAAACTGTCTGCATCCCCCAGCATTTTCCTGTAATGATGTCAAGCCGTGCAGCAATTAGTTGTCCCTCTATGAATGTAAACACTGTTTGTAAATCATATAAATTTAACCTGCTTTGCTTATTGAAAAGCTCCTAAAACTGAATTAATTAGTATTGTAGATTTTGGAATTAAAATTTATTGCATCATTTTTGAATGTCTTGATATAATATTTTCTCTGATTCATAGCAATTAATTTTGGTAGCAAAGGTAGCACTTATTAAAAATCTCAGATATAATTTGGGGTAGGGCTAATGGTGTGTATAATGGCATGCAAAATATTTTATTGCACTACCACAATTGCTGTGGGTTTATTTTAAATCAAGATTTAGTCCATTCAAAGGAAGAAAGTGCCCTGACCTTTCAGCTTTCTCCATTTGGTACCCACCGTACTACTTCAATCTAATTTGAATGTTAGGTTTGAATACTGAAGAAGTATGCCCTTATACAGTAGTTCATCTTCTCTTTAGAGATCAGACTAAATGCCCGTGGCAATATGCTAGGAAACATAGCACATTACCATGAAATAGCTCCATTAGAGACAAAGAAATGTAAACAAAACAAACACATTTGCCACTGTTTTTAGCTCAATTATATTTCTCCTATTGATGGTGTTGCATAAAATGAAAAAGTGCTCAAGACCTAAATTTAGTAAACCTTTTGTTGCAATTTACTCCAGAAAAACCTCTGTTGCTGGAGGTGGATGGTTTACCTGAGCCATCAGCTACATAGCACGTTTATGGTTATTGTATTTTACAGGTTGATAGATTTTTATATTCTGTCCAAGTCAGGATCTTACACCACCTGGTTTATTATTTAGTAATTTACAGTGCAGTCAGGCATGTTTGGTTTAATGTAGGATAAACTTATAAATCTATTGTTCCTCCAGTTGCTGGGGTTGGTGTGCAATGAACTACAGAGCTTGATGCGTACATACATTTCAGCTCTGCTTATTTTCTTTGATAGGGAAGCAGGCAATAGATAACACAGTGACAGTAGCATCCCAGGGGATAGCAAAATGTGAGAGCAACACACCGTCAGGTTAGTAGGTCATTATTGTATGAGCACTGAGCCATTAATTGACTACTGTACCAGGCTCAATCTGTGTCAGATTATGGCTTTTGGCAGCAAGGACTGTTATCTAATAGCTAACTTTGCTTCTTGACTATCTTTTTATTAGGTTTTCTGATAAAATTATACATAATAGGTAAACATATTTGTTACACTTAAAAAACCCCAAACATACAGAATAGTGGTAATGTCAGTAGATAATTTTTCACATAACTACCATCTAGCAGAGTGCTTTTGCTAATAGTATTGTGTGGATTTTTAAAAAACTTATTAAGAAGCTGAGTAGACAGATACTTCATTTAATGGGACTAGATATTGCTGGTGCAAGGCTGTTAGAAATTGATATCTGGCACCTGAGTTATTTTTACTAGTTTTAAGCTTTGGGTAGGGGTAAGAATAAGCAGGCTATATCAACAACAACAAACAGCATTTGAAAGAGGCTTACTAGTTGCTAGTGCAATCTGCTTTAGGAACAAAGCAGGGACTGCCAGCTCTAGCACAGCCAAGGGGCACATCATGGGACCACTGAGCAGCAGCCCCGTGGTGTGTTTGGGCAGCACCTGGTCGGTGGGGCTCTGGGCTACCCTGCTGGGGGACAGCTCGGTGAGAAATCAGGGGCATGTGGTGGATTTGAGTAAAAAGTCACCACCTGTTGTTTGTAAACAGGAGAAGGTCCATGCCTTTATGGGGGTGAATATGTGGGCACTGTGGAGCTAGGGTGAAGGAAATGGTATTTATGGTATTGCTTAAAACATAGGGAGGAAAAGGTTTCTTCTTAATCCCCTCTTACAAGCCACCAAAGTTGTGCTGCTGTGAGTCAGTTTGATGCTGCTGGAAGCATGTAGGGTGATCCTCTGCCACTCATGTCAATTGGAAAGCAAATTCCTGGCTTTAACAAATGGGCTGGGAGAGGCTGAAGAAACTGGTGTTTAGCCCAGCTCTCAGTTTGGGCAGGATTTTGGTCTGGGCTTAAGGGAAACCCTGACTCTAGTTCAAATATGATTTCAGATATCTGCCATCTTTCAGTGAGATCTTCAGGGACATTTCAGGATGGAACTAAGATGCTGTTTTTTCTCATATCTAGACCTGTCAGAAACAAATCCAGGTATTCCAGTCCAGATGAGAGCATAATATGAGTCAAATATTGCTCATTTCTAAAAAGTGCTACGCTAAAATCTGTTTGTGGGATTGCTCAGACTTGGTAATATGCATGCGTGCATCTGCGGGCTTGGCTCTAAAAATAGTGATCATATTTTCTGTAATTCCTCCAAGGGAGTGGAGAGCTGTTGTCAGGGTTTTGGGGTGCATCAGCTGGGGCCACTTGCATTCGCGCTCTGTAATGCATCTGCTGGTGTTTGACAGTGTTGCTGAAGTGATAGAGGCCGAGTCTAATTTCTGTTCCCAACGACAAATCGACCTGCTTGTGACCTTGGGCAAAATAGTTAATCCAGCCAGCCCTCAGTTTCCCTATTTTGCTCTCCATTAAAAATGATTTGCTGCCTGAGCGTGTCAGGCACTGCATGAGAACCCAGTGTGATTATTAATAATTATCAATATAGAGAAAAGTGTGAGAAGATGGCAAAGGAAGGCAGAGACCTTTATCTCATTAGAATTGTATTTAGATTGAATGTTATTATAGCTAATAGTTCGTGGATCCCATTTTTCTGCCATATGTCTACATTTGAATAACTTCCATTGGATTTCTCGCATATTTAAAAGACACGGATAAAAATGTGCAACAACTGAGCTCTGAGTATTTCATCTCATTTTGTTATTCTGTGCTTTCTCCTTTCTCTTACTGCAAAATCATTTCTAGAAATTGGATAGCAATATGTAAAATATGTTTTTCAGGCAGTGAAGCCTGATTACATTGATTCTACACTATGTAGTGCTCTTAATGGAGATTTCTGGTTTCCATTTACTGTAAATTTCTGGTTACCATTTGCTGCATCATGTGATGAGGCTGTTTCTATGTTCTCTGCTGCTTCTTGTCCCCTTGGTATTTTTTTAAAAACTCATTTGGAAGAATTAACTACCTTTTACGTATTTAAAATTTGACTCCATGGAAATCGATGTACAAATAATTTTTATGGTTACAATAAGTAGGTTCCATAACACAATACAAATATCTGTATGTAAATCTTGCCTTGGAGGTAGCTATCTACTGTACATCCCAGTACTTATCCCACTTTCACACCTAATTTTCTTTGTGAATCACACATAAAACTCACATATTCTCTGCTGTGCAATGAAATCATGAATTCTTAGCATGCCCACACATAAGATGTTTCTCTGAGAATAATATCCATAACTATTTTTTAAGAAAAAAAAGCTGAGGAAGGTTTTGGTGCACCATTTATTTTTATGATAATTTAAATATGTTAATACTGTACCTAAGAGTTTTATATACATACACATTTTGCATAAAGTAGCGCTTTTACTCCCAAGCTACGTTTTGCAAGGCTGGGAGGGGGAGAGGGAAACCTGTTCATTGCACAGAAGGCATCTTTGGACACAATATTAAATAACATCATAAAACTACATTCTCTCCAGACTTTTAACAACTGTCTTGTACTGCATGGCATCTCAAAAACATATATTTCCTTTTGCAAACAGGTGTTTTAAAATTAATCCTCACAAATTTGTGAGAGCATTTAATAAAAGTATATGTGCAGTCGGTGTGCCCCTGGAACCTGGGCTGTGACAAATGGCTTTGTGCCGGGTGGAAGCGCATTTAAATTTCTTTTTATTTTTTTGTTCTCTCCTTCCTCCCACTTCTGCCTGTGAAACCGACTTACAGCAGCCATCACCAGGCATTTTTCTTAGAGGCAATTGATGCAAAGACCCTTCCTGAGCATGCACCCGTACCTTGTCTTCAGCCTTGGTGGCCTGTTGTGGTGGTCTATCGCACCTTGTGGTCAGGGACATGATTCCTCCAGTGCCACTCCTGGGATTTACTCTGGCTAACTGAGATCTGGTTATTTCCCTTCCTTGCACATGGGGCTGTTTTGTGCGGTGCGGATCTGAGGGACAAAGCCCCCCTCCATTAGGGACAGCAACAGGTCTCGGTGGCAGGAGAAACCCTCCTCCAGTGGTTCAAAAATGAACATAAATGCTGAAGATTATTAATATATACGAGAAAGCATGGACAAAGTGGTTTAGAAGCTTTTTAAAATGTATGATGTGGTTGCAGTTTTGTGAAGCTTTTTAAATGGGACACATGCATATGTCGGGAATTTACTGGAGGAGAACTGTTGAGTGCTATTAACACCCGGTGGCAATCAGCCACTGGAAACACAGTTCTGAAAATCTTAATTATCAAGCAGACCTGTGCTGAACTTCTGCAGAAGCTGGTCCCTCATGCCTGGGGTCGAGTCAGGCAGCACGGTGAGACCCAAGCCCTTAGATCGGGTCTGGATATTGGTGAAGGGAGGAGAGGGTCAGTGCACAAGTGTTGTTCCCCGACCCCGGGCTGGTGTTCATGCCATGGCACCAGAGCAGGCTACAGGGAGAGGGGAAGCATTTCACCCAAGGGTGATGGGGGCTGTTCTCCTTTTTCAAGCAGAATAAACAACAAACTTGCCATTAATATGGAACTGCACAGGATCTGGGCAGTATTAGCACATAAAATAAATGCATTTTCTCCAGGATTATTTCCTCAGAAGTGAGAGAAACACCTTTAGGGAAAACCTATTTTGTTTGTTAATTTTTTTTAATATAGTTTTTGAAAACATTTCCAACTTAAGAGCTTTTTTTTTTTATTATTTTATTTTATTTTTTTTTTCCTTTCTTTCTTAAACACTGTGGCCAAATTCATCTGAAAAGCACTAGTGTGGTAATTGTAGAAAGCAAAATATTGCTCTTTTAAAAAGAAATATATGCCTGTAGTGTGTGTGGAGACCTGGTTATCAACACTCCAACTGTTTTGTGTAGAGCACTTTTTGTTCCACATTATAACAATATTTAAATCTCTGAGTATTTCAGATTGTGAGTACAATATATAAAGATACATAAAGTTGCAATGAGCACAGTATAATAGCTTTTTACACTCTGGAGAGATACGGAAAGACACAAATATAGATAAATGATCAAAAAGGAATAATTGGTCTAACAGCCGTTTCTATTGCAGTGTTTAACATATATACTTCTTTCTCTTGC